>NC_040039.1:9621632-9723130 GCF_003713205.1 Coffea eugenioides
TATACCGTCTCTCATCTCCCAAGAGCCCTCTCTCACCCCATGTATAAGGCTACATGATACCCTCTTGTGTGTCCTTGTGTGCCTCTTGTGTAGTATGCCAACCAATCTATTTATAGTGACCATTATTTGGCCAAAACCCAAATAACAATAGGAAATCAATTCTAATTTCTAGACTTGTACAGAATAGGAAATAACTTCTAATCCTAAACTGAATAGAATATTTTTTTGGCTACTATTTCAAGTAACTAAAATCAATTAGGAAACTAGTTACTTCCACACAAAACAAGAATTCTACCTAAAAAAAAATTAAGCCAATTTCCTAACAAATCTCCACCTTGGCAAAAATTTCTTTTAGCAACCATTTGTCTTCAACTATCAAATAATATGGTACCGAATTACACACTCGAATCAATACAATCCTGACATCAAATTGATTCAATAGGCAAACAAATATGTGTAGTTGCCCCGAGTCTAACCTCTTATTGACTCGCGAGAAGGTGCCTCAATTCACCGTCTCCCTTTGTAAGATTTTTTGTCACCACCACTTGCAACACGGAATCCCCTTCTGTGAGCTCTAACCCTAACCATTAAGGTAATCAAGTGGTAAAATCACTATACTTCTTCCCATCTTCAGGACTGTCTCGCTACGTGTGGTTTCCAAGACTCCACCTAAAACGAAAAATTCATAACTGTCAGAGTCTTCTGGCGCATGAAAATTAGATTTCTTTGTTTCTTTGGGATACGTGCCACACCACCCAAAGAACATAACCAAAATTTAAAATCCACCGGGATGAAGTATCAACCGTTAGAGGTGTGAGAAAGTCTCCACCGATTCATGTCCAAAATCAATATTGGACTCCACCTTTTCCTTAACCCTTGAATCACCTGCCTAGATTTACCGTCAAGTATCTTCATGCTTTTCGACTTCCCATTCTTCACCATCAATGCTTTTTGCCAAACCATTGAAACAAGGATACCACTCATTAAATTATTCAATTAGTAATAGCTACCAATCCACTTGATCTCAATAGTTAACTAGGATCCAACCACGAACTTTGCTCTATTGTCCAGTCTCGCAACCTGAAGCTCTGATACCAATTTGTTTGGGAAAACACCTCGAGAGAGTCCACCAAAGAGTCCAATATGTAAGTCACGAATCCAACTCTGACCCAAAAGGTTAAGTTGTTAGGTCTTGGGTCCTTACTTACATATTAAGCACTCTTTCTCCATCTTTCGAACAAATGTGGGACACAACTCTTTATTCATGAACCTAACATAATTCGCTATAAAGCTATTTTAGTTGTGCTCGTTCATTTTTTTTCTTTTAACAAGTACAAATGAAGTGAGCACGAAGTCTTTACAATCTCAAAAAGCAACCTCCATGCAGTCACGTAATTTTACCCAATTAAGGATGATAAAGTCCTTGCTAAATAGTTATTCTACTGGATTGAAATCAAAACAACCTAATTTTACAACTATTGGGCCCAGTAGTTATGGAAAAGGGAAGGAGGGGAAATGAGATCTCAAAAGTAAGCCAGGAATCGAAGGTTTAAAAGTGCAATAATTAGGTATGGTTTTTCTAACAATTTGTTAAGATTGTTAGATGTGCAGTTTCTCTAAATTATACATAAATTTGAAGAAATTAAGTAGATAGCAAACACTTTTTTTTTGGGCAAAAACCTTGTACTGTTGTACATGAGGAGGGATGCCATCACTAAAATACAAACACTCAAAAAGTGTATGTAAGTAAAAGTATGTAAATTGCAGTCAAATATTTGCTAAATTAGCTGTGGCAGCAAAAGCTGTATGTAGGTGGCACTTGCAGTTTCTGATGCTTGATGTAAATTAGGCTCTTATGAAAACAATTTAGAAATAAATCTTGTCCTTTTCCACCTCAAACACCTAGAGAATTACAAAAATCTAGATCATTAAACAAAGCAAAAATAAAAGCTATTGTTATACCTATTGCTCTCATAATTGTTGCTTCAAGGATTTATTATCCTCCAACTTTTTCCGACACACTTAACTTTTTGAATAATTCCTCTATATCGACCATTCGACTTGCATTTACCTATATCCTTCTATATGCTTCATTTACCATTGCTATTGTAGTAACTGCACATTGCACTATTAACAGAAGTCGCAGCGGCAATTCATCACTTAAACTTTGAATAAGCAATCACTAATGCGGTATCAAATCAATACCTTCAGTTGGCTGTAACTTTTACCTTAACCTTCCCTAGTCAGTGCAATAATCACATATAATCTCATCCCATCTATGTCAAGAAATATGCCCTTTATGCCAGTTTACAAACTTAGAAAAGAGGTGTGAGGACTTGAAAAATTTGTTTATTTTTTCTTAAAATTTTCTTTTTATTTTGAATAAGTTAATTTATAATTCCATTACTACTAATTTACTCCCTTCATAGTTGTATTAAATAATAGATTTGAGAGTTTTACTTTTAAAGTTAGAGTAAGCTAGGTTTTTAGTGCATTCGTGTAGTATAATCGATTGGTGAGGTCTGTGCACTAAATTTGATGGATAAGAGCGGATAGTAAGTAAGAGGAAGTATTTGATTAAAAAGTACTAAGATTAAGTTAGTGAACCATAAATTAAAATAAAAGTATAAGAAAGTTAAGAAAATAGGCTTGAACCGAAGTGTGCCGTTTGTTACTGATGGAAGACACCACTTAACCAATACTTTCTTTCCCTAATCTCCTTGTTTTATTTCATTTTTCCTTTCACTAATTATTTTCTTAGGATAGCCGAAATTCTTGACTAGAAAAGAGGGGAAAAAAGGCAAAATAAAGGAAAATTGAGGGAAAGCCAAGTGTTGGCAATCAAGGCACTCTTTGACCAATGTAACCTCTAGCCCTTATCTTGCAAATTTCAGCCATCATCCTTCATTTTACTTCCCCTATTGGCCGAACCTTAGAGACAAGAAAAGAAAGAAAAATTTCTCCAATTTCACCTTGATTCCAAGCTAGAACTAGTAGGAAATCAACCTCCAATCCAAAACCAATTCATAGGAAGTTACCACAAGGAAAAAAAGTGGGCTGGAGTGGAGTTATTTTGGGAGAAAGCAAGCTGTATTTTGCTGCTCATCTTGAGGATTGAAGGTATTCTTGGTTGAGAGTTACTTTATCTCCTTAATCTTGCATTTGGTGAGAGTTTTGGCTTGTTTATAGAAGGTTTTGTGGCTGATCTTGTAGTTTTAGGTTGTGAGCTGTTATATTCAGTTTTTATTGGTTATTTCTAGCTTTTGTTGAGTATTTCTAGCTTTGCTATGGAGTTGTAAATCTGCCATAAAGATTTTCCAGCTTACACATGCAATTTTGGTGTTACTTGAGGAATTTCTAGCCTTGTTTGTGAATTTCCAGCTTTGATAGTGAATTTTCCAGCCTAGGGTTTAATTTTCCAACTTGAGTATGTGACGGTTATGTGCTATGTACAAGCTTGATTTAGTGGGTTGGTGGCCTGGTATGTATATGCTTGATTTGAGTTTGTTTTGTAGTGAGAATGAAACCTTGAAAATGGCTGAAAATTAGGGAAAATAAGGGGAAGTGCTGCTAAAAAATTTTCCCGCAGGAGACCTTCAGCAGTCTTGGAAAATCTGTTATATCTTGGTGTAGAAAATCCAAATTGAGTTCCGTTTGTTGCATTTGAAACTAGACCCACAGATCTTTTAACCATGTAAAAATCAAGGATTCGTTCAACTCCTATAAATACCAGCAAATTTACAAATTTTCTTGAAAAACCATGACTGTTCTGTTTTACACATGAGACAGTAGTGATTTTGAACTGAAAATTTGACTAACTTACGAGTTGAATTTCATGAAGATGTCTTCTAAAATCTATTAATACTTTGAGTCTATTTTCTATTGGTGTAAGTTTTGTGCTTTTTTGACCTATGGAACTCAAGTTATATTTTTTCAAAAAATGTCGCCAAAGCTGGAAAATTTTGTCAAATGAATTGAGTGGAACTTGAAAAATTTTGAGAAAACTTTTCTAGGTCTTAAACTTTAATTGGTGTGATTTTGGATAGTTTTGTGGCCTTAAACAAGTGTACTCCATAGCCCTAGAATGCACTTGGACATTCTTCGATTGGCTTTCAAGTTTGTCTTTGAATTTTGTGTTTTGAGGGGCCGATTTTAGATAGGCGTATGGCTCATGATTAAGGCTAAAGTGAGCACCTTATTAACCTAAGTTTTGAATGATCGGACCATGACATCTTGTCTTGGTTACTTTTAGGATTTAATGGTGGGAGCGAACACAACCCAGAGTCGAACGTTTAGCTTTGGTTTACTTTAAAAGGTGAGTGTTCCTTGCATGTGTATGCTTTAAATGACAATGTGAAATGTTGTGAATGTTACCGGAATGTTAAATGCTTTCCAATGATTGCTAAATGGATTTTCGATAGGCGAGTGTGTACTTTATCGTACTCGACTCAAGCAAAAGTGAATTTTCAATGATTAAATGCTACTTGTGCATGAATGTAAGCCTTTTGGCTGAATTGGACCCTTGCCCTTCGTTGCCAGTCGACTCAAGCTAGAAGTAGACTCGGTCGGGCAGCTGGTGACCCTGGGACAATGTTTGGTATACTCGAATATTACCACGAAGTCTGGTGGAGAACTGGTCAGTGAATTCAATACAATGAAATCAATGAATGAATAACATGAACACCCAAGGAGTTTTCACTTGCAAATGTTTTCAAATGACGGAGGAACAAGGGAAATGGTCGGTGACTGAATGACTGAATGAATGGCTCCAAGTGAGCACGTATCCTTCTAATGAATGAATGTTTATTTCTTGAATGACTGTTTATTATTGTGCAAAGTGTTCAAACTGTTAAATGTCATACTTTCATGGTTTCTCTACCTGATTGCTTGTTTGGGTACTTCACTAAGCTTTTAGCTCATTCGGTTAGTTTGTTTTCCTTATAGGAGTGGAGGCCCGAGCAAGTAGGCATGAACTAGGGTGTATAAATTTCATGTACTTGTACTTTTGTAGATGAGACGTATTTGGAATCTTTGGAAATGTAATCCTATGCTTTACTTTTGGATTGTAAATTAAGTTTGAATTACTAGTTGGAAATGGAACTTTTATATTAACTTCAAGGCTTGAAAGACTATTTCAAGAACGTTAGTGAGTGAGTCCTGACGAGAGCTGAACAGGCGGTTCGCCAAACCATTGGGTATGCCATAGGGAAAGGTGGGGTCGTACTGAAATTCGACAAATCAGAATGACTGAGCGAAGTTGCCAGAAAAAAAAAGGTTTCACCAAGACTTGCAGAGTCATATATCTGGTATGCTTTGAGTCTAAATGAACATGGTACCAATGGGAATCCATGTATCAGCAAACAGTAACTGGATGGCTCGAAATTACGTCAACGACACTTGCCTTATTTTTCCACCTATCATGTCCGGAAAAATTGCACATTTCATCCCTAATGTTTAAGATGTTAATCAATGTCGTCCATAAAATTTCATGCAAAACACATTTTATCTTTGTAATTTTATAATTTTGACCAATTTCATCCTTAAAGTTTCATGGGAACATGTTTCATCATCATAGTTTCACAAATTTGGCTAATTGAGGATAATTGATGGATTGTCAAGCAATTTAAATGGAATATCGTCACTTGACCATAGCATGCCTATTAGTAAAAAAAATATTGGATCAACAAAAAGTTCATAAATCTTTTCTTAATTCACTTTCTCATTTTAGTACCAAAAAAAATCTAAGAAATTTTTAGCCACCATTACTCTTTTCTTAATTACAATCGAGCAAGATGATTCAAAGAAAATGAAGTCGTGGAAAAGAAACAACCCCACTATAATCAATTGGAGAAAAATGTCAAACAACCCCATTACAACTAATTGGAAAAAAAATATTAATGCGAAAGAAAGAATGGTTTGGATTGACATTATTTGCAAAATTTTATTTTGTTGCATCATATACATGTTTTTCAATCATCTATTTATCTTTCAATCTACTTGTTTTATCTCAAATAAATCATATCACAATTAAAAAAAAAAAATAGATAGTCTCCTATCAAAAAACACTTGTTATTTTTGTATTTTAATTCAATAACTAATTAAGTATTAATAATACAATTACTAATGGGACGTATGATGGTATTATGTCCAAATTGGTTAACAATCATTTAATTGTCCTCAATTGGTAGAATGAAACTATGCGGATGAAATGTGTTCTATATAAATTTTAGGGACAAAATTGGTCAAAATTGTAAAATTATGAGGATGAAATACTTTTACATGAAATTTTAGGGATGAAATTGACTAACACCTTAATATTGTGGATGAAAAGAGCATTTTTCCCGGTCCTGTTATCCATCATTCATCAATAGAATCTATTTCATTTTCCCCTTCAACAGTACCATAATTCAAAACCAAAGCTTGAGCTAATTTTCTCATGAGAAATAAAAATAACAGACGGGGCAAGTCCTTATTCCAAGGTGCCTAAGGAAACTTTAATAATTGAAACTGAACCATAAAATTAACATAATTCAGATGCTTGGGAAAAAAAGTTTTCTTTTCTGGGTCTTTCTTTGAAAGAACAGATGGACTTGAAGGAGATAGCTCATGAAAGACATGGTGAACAAGTCTAGACAACTATAGTAACAAATGGTGGCCGGAGCGGTAGCTTGATATTGATATTTGAATAATAATAAAAAATATTTTAGATTATTAAATTAATACTACTAAATCAATTGTTCATGAAAATCAGCACATCCAACTGTGGATAAATCTTGAGCCCAAATATGACACCAAATTTCTGAGTTTATACTGGGAAATTGAAACTCGAAACTAGGTACCAAAATATGGAATTATGTGCAGCTGGTCTTTGAATTTTTCCTTTTTGTTTTTGGGATTCTTTTATTAATCATCAGTGAAAGCTTTACAAAGAATGTTATCCTCCTATATAACATAACTGCGTATTAAAAACAAATGAAACAAAATACAAGAAAAAACTAAGGGTGGCATGACCACATTTGGTATATCAATGTTCATATTTGTTATTTTTTGTGTCTGTATTCGTTACATTAGTTTTAAATCCTTGATTGGACATTGTATCGCTACATTGTATAGTTTACATAACATAGATTAGATTTTCTATTTTTACAGACATTGTATAATTATGAATATAGGTTTTATGCACTTGTTTACTGAACTATTTTATCAACACACAATTTGTTTTCTAATTATAATTCTAACAGTCGCTACTATTACGAAAAAATAATTAAATGGGTCCAATGTATGAGTCCCTTCTTGGAGGATGTTGTATATTTAATAGCCAAATGGCTGTTCAGTAAGCCACAAGTTCACAAGTGAATCCATGGTCTGAATTTATGGTTCTCCATGTGTAATTGAGTGTCAAACTGGTATTAGAAAAAATATTCAATGATGTTGTCTTTGACCTAATGCCAATATTTTTATTCTAAAATATAATGTTAGCATAGTAAAATATTGGTTTAAATCATTTGCTTCATACATACTCTAGGGAAAACAAGAATCATGCAGTTTCTTAATCTGGAATGAAACACAATTTTTGTCATACGAGACCAAGTGCTCGTTGCTTGCCAAAAATCGTATGCCCCAACTTCTACATGAATTATTAAAGTAATACTAGTAAATTTCTTAAAATCAGCACGTTCAACTGCTAACGTTGTAACTTGTTTTAAGGGATAAATCCAGAGCCCAAACCTGACGCCAAAATTCTGAGTTATACTGGGAAATTGGAACTCGAAATGAGGTACCAAAATTTAGAATCAACAATACAACGTTCCCTATACACGTGATTCTCGGCTTGCATAAAAAAAAAATTATCCAATTTCAGTACTATATAAAGTATATATTTTGGCAGACTCGCACGACCACCATTTCTAGTTTTCTAGCATTGCAAGCTAGCAGGTGCTAGGTTTACCTACCTTATTTTCTGTACCAATTAGTCAATCTTAAATCTTTCAGGGCAAATATGGTTACCGTCGAGGAAATTAGGAGGGCTCAACGGGCCGAAGGACCGGCGACGATCTTGGCTATTGGAACCGCTACACCACCAAATTTTGTTGAGCAAAGCACTTATCCGGATTACTATTTTCGCATCACTAAGAGTGAGCATATGACTGAGCTTAAAGAAAAGTTTAAGCGCATTTGTAAGCATAAATCCTTATTCTTTTTCTCTTGAATCTGTTTGATTTCTCATACTTCTATTTCTTTTTTTTTTCTTTTTCTTTTATAAGAAAATCTCGCAAAATAGCTGGTTTTTAAGCGGAAATTTTGCACGTAAAACTTGGCCTAGAACTTGGTATCTTCCTACATGCTTCACAGTGTAAGAATGCTTAAAATACGTGGCCTTGAATACTTTACTCAAACCATCAAATGATATTGGTTTCATGTTGAAACTCTCGAAAGAAAGGTAAATCTTTTTTCCTATTGTAACACAACTTTTCCTACTATTTAAGACAAACTATTCTAGTTTTTTCTTGGCAGTAAGACTGAGGTTTTTCTCAATGATTGAGAAATATATGCATATTGTAAGCTTAATAGTAGCTTAGACATTTTGAGGATCCATGAGTTAGTTCTATGAGGTGTTTGAAGCGTTTGTTTAATTAAGAAAAATGAATGACAATGAAGTTTGGTGAAATGTGTGTGTTAGTGTGTTTGGGTATGTGAGGAAGAAGAGGAAGTATGAGAAAAATGAGACGTGTTTTGCATTTAAACATGTTGACTTGAATATGCGGGGGTAATACGTGGGTATGAGGTCGCATATATAGACAAACTTGAAAACAAGCATAAAACACGGGCTGGGTCACGTTTTGACCTGCATTTTGCCCAGAATGCATGAAGATACACTAAAATGCGGTCTGAAAATGACGGTAAGGCCGTGTTTTTGGTCCCCATTTTCAATTTTCTGCAACTTTATGCAGAAAATCTGCACTTTGTCAACTTTCATGGGCAAAACCCTCATTTTGGAATATGCAATCTAGGTCACTCTATTGCTAAAATAATCAATTCACTTATATTTAAAATAATCTAAACATGCATTCCAAGCCACTATAACACATCAAAAACATAATTATTCAAATTGAGAGATTGAGTTCTTTGATCTTCCTTAGCCTCATTGATCTCACAAAGTGACTTTGCCTTCTTTCTCAAGCACAAATATAACAAACATACTTTAAAATAAATAACAAACATAAAAACACTCTTCAATGAAATAAAGTAACACAAAACATTGGATTGCCTCCTAATTAGCGCTTCTTTATAGTCAATAGGTTGACTATTTCACCTCATTTTTCAAGAAGGTTTTATTAATGACTAATCCACCATTTTAAGTCATGGTGAATCCACGAATGGTGGTCAATAGCAAAGGCCACATAATCAAATAATAGTAGAGATAGAAGAAACTTACCTATCTCAAGTGTTTCAAAGAACGTTGGCATATCCTTCTTGGGTGATAATATCCTTAGAACTTAGTTCTCTAAAATACTTCTCAAGAGGGATTGAATGTGAATCATTCATGCTCATCTCTTGAGGTTCAACATTAGTTTTAAAGACATAATTATGTGAAATGGACAATTCCTCATTGAAACATGAATTAGATCCATTATTTTGATCAAAATGCAATCCACTTTCACATACAACTTTTCCACTATTCATAGTAAGGTCGATTTGCATGTGATTAGAAGAAATAACTTCACACAAATAACAGAATTGATTTTCAATTCTACCTATGTGAGAAGCTAATTCATTTAATCTATCCTCAAGCATATCAAAGCAGTCGAAAGTCACATGAGCTAGCCTTTTAATTGCTAATTCCCAAAACAAAAGTACATTAGCTAACCTTTCAATAGCTAACTCCCAAGATGGCTTTGATTCAAATTGGACAAATTCATATTGATAATCATAAAAATATAGAGAATCATTATATCCACATTGATTATTCCAATTACAAGCATAAGAATTACCCCAATTAGAACCATATTGATCAAAATAAGGATTGAAATGCTCAAATTCGTCAAAATAATCCATATTTTGTGCTTGCATATATGTATGAGTAACATGATAACCTTCACACAAGTCACAACTCATATGATTAGAATTGAAAGCATTAACATTCCTCTTGCATTCAAACATATTTGTAATGGTGTCCAATTGAATTTTTAATGTTATAAAATCAAGTTTAACCTTTAAACTCCTTAAACCATCTTCCAAAGACATACCTTCGTACCCCCTTTGGTTATCTCTATAGTTGTAGTTTTGAAAATTGTAGTCTAATGCCCAACTTTCTTCTTTCAAACTTTTATCCACTTTTGTTTACTATCTTCCTTATAACCTAAAAATACTTTCAAACAATTTCAAAAGAAAGATTAGTTAAGAAGAATAGCTTAAAAGGCCCAAACAAAAGCAAGATATTAAACACAAAATAAAAGACTCAACAAGAACATAACAAACAAGACACTTGATACGATGAAAATAAGAAAAACTAATAAAAATGTCTAAACTAATAAAGTTGTTCTTAGCACCAATATTAAACCAAATCTTTCCTAACAACAGGGCCAAAAACTTGACGAGATTCTACCCTGTACTAAATTTTAATAAAACCTAAATACCCCATTTTCTACGAGTATACAAATCGTTTATCGAATACAGGGTATTAGGTGTCGATCTCACAGGAAAAATTGTCAATTACTGATGGTTTTCGAATTCCTTTATTATTAGACTACCACAAATGTAAAAGATTAAATCTACATTGCAAACATAAAATAAAAGTAATAAAAATAATAATAAAAATCTCCTTAAGCTATGGAATTTCTCAATACTCTTGCAAGTGAAATTACCAATTAATTTAATGTTATTATCTTAGCTCGTTATGGTGTAAATACCTAATGTGTGTGAAATCTACTCTCGTAATGAATCAACTATACTTGTAGTTAAGCCATGCCTACTCTTGTGGTTATAAAATTAATTACAAGTTTATTTCTTCTATGAAATTACATGGAACAAACCATTAAAGTCATGAAGGTACACCTCTACTCTTGTGAGTATACTCCCTAGATTTAGCACCTCCTTGAACTAGTGTCAAATCTCAATTTTTATTGTAAGCTTAACACCTTTAAGATTATCACAATTAATAGCCAGTTAATCATGATTAGATAAGCAAAAGTGCTAAATAATTTGTTCAAAATAATATCATCAAATAACCAAGTCAATATCACTAACAAAATATAGAAAGTTTATCTATAATTCTAAGCATAAACTTTAGCAAAACATGAAGAGAATGAAAGAAGAGACCATACTTGTATTATAGCTAAATATAAACTCAAATACAAAAGAGAAAGTGATAAGAGAGAAGTCACCCTTGTCACATAAGTTCTCCTTAATTCTTTATCCAAATCTAACTACACGTACAAGATAGATAAACTACACTAACTGACGGGTATTTTACATACGTGCAAGCTAAAAAATACCGAATTACACCCGTTCACTGCAAGTATACAGATCAACTAGTAGTTTAGGGTATATATCGGGTCGATCCCACAAGGAAGAGTGAACAATTACCGGTATTACTAAAGCTTCTCTATTATTTAGACTATCAATAAATTATAACAAATTTAACCTACTGAAATTATACAAAATGACAAATGAAAGCTCCTTAGGTTGTGGTATCCCTAACTACTCATGCAAGTGCTATATTTGGATCATTGAATACTACATCTAGGCTAATTATGGTGTAATTTCCTTATGCATTTGAATCCTACTTTCGTAGTGAATCAATTATACTTATAACTAATCCATACCTATTCTCATGGTTATGAAATTAGTTACAAGTTCATTTCTTCAATGAAATTACATGAAATGAATCACTAAAAACCACATAGGTGCACCTCTACTTTCGTGAGTGTACTCCCTATGTTTAGCACTTCTTGAACTAATGTTAAATCTCAATTTTCATTGCAGAAATAACACCTTAGATAATCAGAATTAATGGTACCAGATTAATCATGATTTAAAGAGCCAAAGTGCTAAATAACTTGCTCAAATCATAGCAGTTAAATAGCCAAATGATAAACACTAACAATCATAGAAAGTTCAACCAAACCCAAGGCATAAACTTTAGAAACACATAATAGACATAAATTCCAGAACTTGCATATTAACTATATTCACCAACTGTTGCAGGAAATTTGTCTCCCAGACCGGGTGTCCCACAAGAAAATTTGCCGGAATCATCAGGTCCTTCTTTAACTATTCATCAATCAGGGGTGGCTGACCGTAATCCCAAACAAAAAAGGACAAAAGGTTTGAGGGCTAATTTGCAAACCGACAGAATTTTGCGCTCACGGTCAGAGACATCTTCCAACAACTCATTCCAGGTTCTTTCTCATGATTAATGGCATTTTTTGGAATATTAGAGGAGTAGCTAAAGCACCTAATCTACGAAGATTAATCAATTTAGTACGGACACATCATTTCCAATTTGTTGTGATTTGTGAGCCAAAATTAGACGTATCTAAAATACAGACCATTCGTCTACGTCTATTATTTGATTACGTGCTTGTTAATTGTTCAAGTGATATTTGGGTGTTCTACAATAATCCTATCCTTTGCTCGATTGTTGGTAATTCTGATCAGCATATTTCTCTACATGTACAAAGTCCCCTAATTCCTTCTCCAATAATTATGTCCTTTGTCCATGCTAAATGCTCAGTTGACGAGCGGCGTGACTTATGGTCCTCATTGTTAGCTGATAAGCCTAGTTTTCTTCCTTGGTGTATTGGGGGTGATTTTAATGTTATTGTGGCACCTCATGAAAAAAGGGGAGGTCGTCCATTTGCTATAACAGAAGGAGTGGAATTTCTGTCTTTCATGGAGGAGGCTGGAGTATTTGATGTTGGCTTCTCAGGACCCAATTTTACATGGTCAAACAATCGACGAAGTAGAGCTCGGATTTCAAAGAGGTTAGACAGGTTCTTAGTCAACGGGGCATGTCTGGATCTTTCTTATAACATTTCTGTCCTTCACTTGGCTAGACATCCATCTGACCATTCACCGTTAAAGCTCTCATTTGTTGCTCAATCAGATGCTAAGCCGCGTCCATTTCGATTTTTGAATGTGTGGACGACTAAACCACAACTCTTGGAGGTGATAAGCCAGGCTTGGAATCAAGATGTCAATGGATCTCCGATGCGTGCTCTATGTTCTAAATTATTAGCAACAAGAAAAGCTATTCAGACATGGAACAAAGAACACTTTGGAAACGTGATCGATAATATGCGATCTGCGGAAATGGCGGTGCAACGGGCAGAAGAAGTAGTAGATCAAGATGATTCCGAGGAGTGCCAGATTGAACTCAAAAAGGCTCAGGCGGAGCTGAGACATGCATTATCAATTGAAGAACAATTTTGGAGGCAAAAGGCCAGGGTGAAATGGCTTCGACAGGGAGATACCAATTCAAAGTATTTTCATGCGATAGTAAGACAAAGACGGGCTCAAGCTATGATTTATCGTATCAAAAAAGCCAATGGTGTTTGGGTGGACAATGAAGCTGATATAGCAAGTGAAGCAACCACCTATTTCTCTAAACTTTTCTCGGATTCTTTGGGATCATCTGCAGATATGCTACACCTAATTCCACCTATGATTTCGGGAGAGGATAATGTGAAGTTGGAAGAAATCCCTTCAATTGAAGAGGTTTTTAGAGTCCTGAAGGCAATGGATGAAGAAAGTGCTGCTGGCCCAGATGGATTCACGGGAAAATTTTTTACTTTTGCATGGCCAGTCATCGCCCAAGATGTCTACAAGGCGGTACTCAGTTTTTTCTGTGGAGCAGAACTTCCAAGTTTCATCACCTCTACTTCAATTGTTCTAATTCCAAAGGTGCCAAATCCTCAAGATTTTTCTCAATTTAGACCCATCAGCCTATGTGACTTCTTCAACAAGCTATTATCAAGGATCTTGGCAGACAGAGTGGCGGAAATATTGCCAAAAATTATTTCTCCCCAGCAGACAGGATTTGTGAAGGGTCGTAATATAACCGAAAACTTCCTACTTGCACAGGAGGTGATATCGGGTATGGCGAAAAAGAATAGAGGTGGTAATGTGGTTATGAAACTAGACATGTCTAAGGCATATGACAGAGTGGCATGGGGTCATATTATCAATGTTCTGAGAAGGTTCGGTTTTGGTGAGAGATTCATTGATATGGTTTGGCGACTGATTTCTAATGTCTGGTTTTCCGTCATTATAAATGGATCCTTATATGGTTTTTTCAAATCTTCGAGAGGACTCCGTCAGGGTGACCCATTATCACCAGCATTATTTATTATAGGGGCAGAGGTGTTATCTAGAGCACTGAATAATCTTGTCATGCAACCAAGATTTGTGGGTTTCAAAGTTCCATATGGATGCCCGTCTATTACTCACTTGGCATTTGCGGATGATGTTCTTATTTTTGCAAATGGATCCTCATTTTCCCTGAAGGCTATCATGAAAGTGTTAGATGATTATCAAAGATGTTCGGGCCAATTAATAAATGTACAAAAAAGCTGTTATATAGTTCATCCATCTGTACCAATGGCAAGACGACGGCTGCTTGATCGCATTTCTAGGTTTGCCCGCAAGTCATTTCCAGTACGCTATTTAGGGTTTCCGCTCTACATTGGAAGATGCAAATCATCTTATTTTGGAGAAGTTTGTCACGCAATACTAGCAAGGATTCTGTCTTGGAAATCAAGGTTACTTTCCTTTGGAGGAAAAATTATTCTAATCAAGCATGTATTATCATCAATACCAGTTCACCTAATGTCAGCTGCAGTTATTCCCAGTTCGGTGTTAAAAACTATAGAAAAGGCATGCTCGGCATTCCTGTGGGGATCCTCACCCGAGGAGTCGAAGCTTCATTGGATAAGTTGGCCTCAATTGTGCTATCCAGTTGAGGAAGGGGGAATTGGATTTCGGAGATTATGTGACGTCTACATAGCCTTTTCCTCCAAGTTATGGTGGAAATTCCGAACTGAATCATCACTGTGGTCAACCTTCATGAAAGCAAAGTATTGTAAATGTCTGCATCCTTGTCAGGTAGAACTCAGGCCAACGGATTCGGCAATTTGGCGAAGGATGATCAATGTGAGCAGACAAGTGGAACTCTCAATATTATGGGTGGCCAAATATGGGGCGTGTCATTTTTGGTACGACAACTGGTTGGGGAGTGGTGCATTGTTTCTAAAGGTTCCGGTTATCCCAAATTTGACGTTCCGAAACTTCGTAAGCAACGGCCATTGGGATTTGAACCTGCTTTACCATACATTGCCAAAGGAAATTGCTTATTCCATTTCAGAACAAATGGCCCCAGAAGAAGGAAGTATAGCTGAAGTCATTTGGATGCCCACAACAACTGGAAATTTCTCTCTACACTCAGCTTTTGGGGATATTAGGCAGGCCCGACCCACGTCTATGGTATTTGCTTCCATTTGGCACCCTCGGATACCTGTGAAAGTTTCATTTTTCATGATGAGACTTCTTCTGAGGAGAATACCGACACCGGATAAGCTTCGTAAATTTGGTTTCCATTTGCCGTCAAAGTGCTTTTGCTGCACTGAGGCTTCTGAGGAGTCTATTGAGCATTTATTCTCCAATGGACACATTGCGTCATTACTTTGGAATTATTTTGGAGGGTTATGTGGAATAAAATTCTCAGGATCTTTTCTACGAGCACGCATAGTAGATTGGTGGTTGTTTTCACAGGATTCTGAGTTACGAAGGCTTATTTGTCGTATTCTTCCTAGTGTAATTTGCTGGCAGATTTGGAAGGCAAGGAACAAAGCAATGTTTGAGGGTGTCCAGATGCAATCATCAGCCATTCGCCAAGCCATCTTCTCAGAAGTCCAATCCATGGTAGGAATACATTTTAAACAACTGATAAGACTACAATCTTTTTGTCAATTGTATGATTGGTCAAATGCACCTGGAGGTACAGTTGTATATCAAGGTATCCGCTGGGAAACCAAAGAGACAGGGAGGTATACTCTTAACACGGATGGATGTGCTAAGGGTAATCCAGGAATAGGTGGAGGTGGGGGCATACTCCGGGATTCCACTGGATTGCCAATGATTGGTTTTTCGGCATATCTGGGAGAAACTACATGTCTCCGTGCAGAGGCTTGTGCTCTTCTTATTGGTCTTCAGATCTGTATACATAAGGGTTTTGGAAACATATGTGTACAATCAGATTCATTGGTTTTAATTGGGATCATTCAACGTCGTACTCAATGTCCGTGGAAAATTCGAAGATACGTCAACCAGATTTGGCAGTTATTAGATGATCCATCTAGATTCACGCACTGCTATCGGGAGGCTAACACAGTTTCTGATGCTTTATCTAATGTGGGTATATCTCATCCAGATAAACAAATTGAGATTTATGACACCTTCAGTACATTCCCAAGGTTGCCTCGTGGGGCAATCCGTTTGGACAGAATAGGGATACCTTCAATTAGAAAAATGAGGATTATGTAAGAGGAATATTTTGTTATAAAAAAAAAAAAAAAAAAACTATATTTAAGAATCCAATACAAAAGATAAAGAGTTGGAGAAGAGATAACCCATGTCACTTGAGCTTCAACTTCTCTTTCTTCATCTCCATTTTCATCCTAATCTAGCCATTATACAAGAATGGATGAACTACACTTACTACACTATCCTACACTAAGGAAATGGAAGAACTACATTTCTGCACTCCTCAAGCTTCTCCCGTATATTTCCCCCTTCTCAGACCACCCAAAATGTCTCTGCATATAAACTGCTTAAGAGCTCCATTTTTCCAAGTCAAATTCCACATTTTGATTCCCAAATCTCAACTTTGTTAGGATAGTCAATAACAAATGTTTTTGACTTGAAAATAAGCCACCTTGTCTGCCCTTTTGTCTTCTGAAGCATGTGCACCGAATTCTCTTGCAACTTATAGCTGGAAAGTGGTATGAACACAAGAGAATTGACTGAGCAAATTGCAGAATTTCGGCCAGAAAACGCGCCTTTACAAAACGCGTCTAAAACTCGCGTTTTGTGCACTCGCGTTTTCACTTTGTCCTTACTTCAACTGCGATTTCCTCCATGATGCAGGCCGAACTGGCTTTTGTACAAAACACCAACGTTGTATATATTTGAGTTAGCTTTCCAATGCTTCAATAATCATCCAAATCGGAGCTTTGTAGACTGAGATATGATCAAAATACTAAACACTGGTCGGAACTCTGTTTTCCACTTTGGACAGCTGAGTTGAATTTCGGTATTTCAACTTTTGGACTATGAAAACGGATGCATTGGACTTTGATGTCTTCATACCAAATGTAGATATATCTCTTAGTTTCAAAATGGTACCAAGATCACCTTGATCCGATCATTGTAGCTCCTGATATAGTCAAAATACGAAAATGTGTCTGAGTTGTCAAAGCTGACTTTTCTTGATTTTTGTCCTCAAATTGCATTTCTTCCTTTTACACTTCATATTTTATTTTCCCCACTTTAATCCATCTTCAATCATCCAAACATCTTCTCAATGCACTTCATTTGATGATTGAATCATTAAACCTACAAAATATGAAGTTTTTACCATAAAAATCCATAAAATGCAATGTTTAGCCACTTTAACATAAAATGTAGTTCTTTACCAAAACCTTAGTTATTTTAGTTATAAAACTAAATAATCAAACCAAAATTAACTAATAAAACACACTAAAAATACGTAAAATAAACCCTTGTCACTAACTATGTTATACTAATGAACTAAGAAAAATTAGTGAATATTATATTTTAGTAATGTCTCTAGCCTTCCAAAGTAGTGAAAATACGTGTTCAAACCCCCTATTTATAGATGAATTCAATCTCCAAATGAATTGTTAAATTTCATGTAAAATACTTCTTGAGATTCCCAAAATATTCTTCTACAAGTCTCTATACTCTTCATTATAGTTACAGTCAAAATTCTTGCAGGAATTGAGTTGTAAAAAGTTGTGAAAAAAATATATCAATTGGCTATACAAGTTGCACAACTTTCTTGAGAATGTACAAGGTCAATATGCAGTTGTAAGGTCACGTATTTCACCCGCGTATTGCCTCCCTTATAAGTTTGCACTTTTCTAATTAGTCTTCAACTGTGCTCTACTTTTGCACTAATTCAGCTGATATTTTCTCAATGATGAAGGCTGGATTAACTCTTGTACACAACATGAAAGTTGCAGTCCTTTGAGTTAGCTTTTCAATGTATCAAGAATCATTTAATTTGGAGCTCTGTAGGTTTTAAAATGACCAAAATATTCCTAACTAGTCAAAACTCTATTTCAACTTTTGACAACAAAAATGACTGACTGTATTTCAACTTTTTAATAAAGAAAACTATGTGCTGAATTTTGATGTCTTCATAAGAAATGTAGATTTTGTCTTAACTTCAAAATGGCTTCAGAATAACCTCAATTCAATACTTTTAGCTCAAAATATAGTTAAAATATCAAAAACTGTCAAAGCTGTCAAACATTTCTTTTTTAATACTTGATTGCTTTTCATACTATGATACTTTTATACTGCATGTTCACTTTAAATCATCAGTAATCATTCAAATATCTTCTCAATTCACTCTATATGATAAAAAATTCACTCCATAAGTGATAAAAAATGCACTTTTTCTCACTTAAACCAAAATTATTTATAAAAATGACTAGAACACACCAGAACCAAATAATAAAGAACACTTAAAACACAAAATATACACTTATCAGGGACCACATGAAGAAAACAAGAAAGAAGCAATGCATTTGAAATTTTTCACAGCTCGCATACTTATTCTTGTAGGTATCTGGAATTCATTGGACGTCGTCTCCTTATTTTAGTCATTTTCCTTTATTAATTTTGTTTCTTTTTCTTGTTGGTTTAGAACTTCTCTATTATAAATATAGGCGTGGTAGGACTTTGTTATTTAGACTTTTGCCAATTATTATCAAATTTTTTTTTGGTTTTTTCTATCATTTTCTCTCAAGTTCCTTAAGGTTCTTGTGAATTATTCGAGATTTGATCGTGAATCTTTCTCTTTGTTATTCGAGAATCGTGTGTGAAATAATTCCATAAACATGCTTCCACGTCGATTGATCAAAACAGAAATTCTCATTTTCATGCTTTTGGCTTATTCCACAAGCCTCAAGTTGTATGATAAAAGAAACATGTTTGGGCCAGGTCTGCCGAGTGTGTGCTTGCTATTGTACCATATACACGCAGAAATGACTAAAATATGTGAAGCTATATTTGAAATTGTAATATAGAGATTTGCATGTTATTTTGTTGTATAAAACTTTTGTGTTTGCATATTTCGGCCGCTAAATTATGTTGCTGATTGAGACGCATGATATGTGGAATTTCACATTTAAGAATTAAAGGTCAGAATTTGCTTCCCTTGTGGTCAAAGTTTTCGTGTCAGGATGTGGTGATTTCTTGATTCGGTCATTTGCAGAAGCATAGAATAGACAAATTTGTAAGTGCACTTTCTTGATGGAAATAAGACATTGCGCCGACTAGATGAAACCCAATTTTCCTATATCATCACTCTCATTTTACATTTTAAATTTCAATTTTCAATATTTTGTAACTTAATCTCTCATGTTTGCTCCACTTAAATCTGATCAGTAACAATGTTAGCAATATTAATGGAATAGAGGATCATGCAAAATAATAAAATTGTTCTGAAAGTAGTCAAAAAAACATTATCATTGAATTACAAGATCCTCAATTCCATTAGTTTTGCTAATGATGGTATCAATTGGATTTAAATGAGACAAATATGAGAGGTTAGAGCGCAAAATGTCATAAATTAAACTTTAAGATGCAAAGTGAGAATAGAGTATAAGTTGGAGAGTGCAAACTAGAATTATTCCAATTTTTTTAAAATGTTTACTTTTTATCGTAGGTGAGAAGACCATGATTAGGAAGCGGTACATGTACCTGACTGAGGAAATTCTGAGGCAAAATCCCAATATTTGTACTTTTATGGAACCCTCACTGGATGCAAGGCAAGACATGATGGTTGATGAAGTACCAAGACTGGGCAAAGTAGCTGCCCAAAAAGCTATAGAGGAATGGGGTCAGTCCAAGTCCAAGATCACCCATCTTGTCTGCTGTACCCTAAGTGGCGTGGACATGCCTGGAGCAGACTATCAGCTGGCCAAGCTACTGGGCCTCCGGCCATCGGTGAAACGGTACATGATGTACCAACAAGGTTGTCATGCTGGAGGGACGGTTCTCCGGCTAGCCAAGGATTTGGCCGAGAACAACAAAGGTGCCCGTGTCCTTATCGTCTGCTCGGAACTCACAGCAATTTCGTTCAGGGGTCCGAGTGATAAGCATTTTGATAGTCTTGTTGGTCAGGCCCTGTTCGGAGATGGGGCAGCCGCGGTCATAATTGGTGCTGACCCGGTTCCTGGAGTTGAGCAGCCCTTGTTTCAGTTGGTCTCAGCCTCCCAAACTTTTCTCCCTGATAGCCCCAATGCTATTGGTGGCCATCTTCGTGAGGCTGGGCTTACATTCTTTCTTCTCAAAGATGTCCCAGAATTAATCTCAGAGAACATTGAAAAGATCTTGGAAGAAGCATTTGAGCCTCTTGGCATTTCTGATTGGAACTCAATTTTCTGGGCTGCGCATCCTGGTGGGCGTGCGATTTTGGACAAAGTTGAAGAGAAATTGGCTTTAAATCCTGAAAAATTACGTGTTAGTAGGTATGTGCTAAGTGAGTACGGAAATATGTCAAGCGCTTGTGTCTTCTTTACTCTTGATGAGATGAGAAAATCTGCAGACAAGGATGGATTCAACACCACAGGGGATGGTTTAGAATGGGGTGTGCTCTTTGGATTTGGACCTGGACTCACTATTGAGACTGTGGTCCTTCACAGCGTCACAATTTAAAAACATCATGCTTGATTTGTTCAATATGTTTTAATATTTGTATTATCAATGACCAAAACAAAACTTGTACTATGTATTTGCATTTCGTTTGTAGCTCTGAATACCAAGTATCTATTACTTGGGTTGGATGACCTTCGAAGGCTTAAAGAAGGTAATGTTATAGTCAAGAAAATAAGGGTTGGATGGCCTTCATATCATATTTTATGCATTTGTTTCTGTTTGTAACCGTCATTGTTTCGATATTTTAACAGCAGGACTCGGATACAGATTTTATAAAGTATAAATTCTTATATGAAAAACGTATAAATTTATAACGCAATTCATGAAGTGGGAATAAGATCAAACATTAGTGTTGGACTCAACCCTTTTGTTATTGTGTGCATAGCATGTGTTCTAAGGGACATAATGGAAAAAGACATCATAATATATCATCTTGATCTATCTTTAATTTTAATTCATTTAGACAACATTAAGTTTTTTTAGTTGACCTTAATCTACACATGCAATAAAATTCGTTTCCACCTTAAATTTTGAATTTAACAACATATGTTCAAAATTGCCTTCTACATGTCTGATTTTCGTTTGAAGTCATCTCGAAGTGAATTTGGACTCTATAAAAAGCTAGCTTTCTCTGCCGTTGAAGAAAGTTAAGAAACTTCCCATAGTTGTCTTAATTCTTTTAGAGCTGTACATCTTTGTCTCGTTTCTCTATGATATATGGTCTAATCACTTTCCCTAAGTATTTCTATCTTCAACAGCTCCCTTCTTTCTACCAAAATCTTCAAGAATTTACAAAGTCTATTCTAGAGCAGTTTTTCATAATAAATTTTGTTGAACAATTGTAGCCAAGCAATGCTGTTCAAGGTGAGGTGTGATCTCAACCGTCTTTCTCATTGTACAGCATTTCAATCGGTATTATTGGGAACATACTTGTTTAATATGAGTAGATATTAGATTATATAGTATTTTCAATAAAACAACGTTGCAGCCGTATTGGATATTGTAGAAATTGGTGAACTTTTCATGGTCATAATTCAATTAGTATGTACAGAAAGTTTATCAAATTAAAGGCACACACTATACTCCTAAGAAAAAATATGGTAGGTAATTTTTACTAGCAATCGAGTTAATGAGAAATTGAATGGAAATTGTTGGTAAAATAAACCAAACCTAGAAGTTTTTTATTTATTTATTTAGTAATTTTATTGGAGTCAAGTTTTTAGTGATTCTCCTATTTCCTATTTTCTTTTCTTTTCATTCTTTTCCTTTTATTTTGGTGCTCAAATTCCTTTGACTTAACTATCATGGGTGTTTTATAAATTTTAAAACTTTTAAGACACTTTTAAAATTTAAAAAATTATATATCCCTATCTTCTTCTTTTCTTCGTGATCCTCCCCTTCACACTTGCCACCCGCCCCCTTCGCCTACCACCTGCCACTACGCTCTTCTTGTCTCTCCCTCCTCCCCACTTCCTCTTCCTCCTCATCATTCAAATCTTTTACATACACGTCTGTTTAAGAAAATATCTCAACATTACATCTATAGAATAGGTTAATCAAAAACCTATATCTATGAAAAAGGAAATCACAAAACCCTGCCGCAACACTTGCATGCTTGCCCAAGCCAACACCCCAGTCAATCCCACAGCCACCACGTAATCCGGGTCTGGGTCTAACAGCAGATCAACCCACTTGAGGTTCAATCTAGATCCCCATCTATTCTTGTTCCTGTTCTTCCCATTCTCACCAATGTCACTGTCGATTCTATTGCTATTACTATTTTTCAGCCCTTCCATGCTCACTAGTTTACTATTATCCTCCCCGTTATCAATTTTGTTGTCATTTGATGCCCAGGAAAAAAACCAACAATTTCTTGCGCAGATTAAATTATGGATTGTGAGTTTTCAGGGCAGACAGAGATGAAGAATAGTGTGGAAGCCTTTGGAATTTCAGGATGCTGTGGTTTTGTCAAGATGGTATGTTTTTAGAAAAGAAAGAAGTGGTGACGGGTGGTAGGGAAGGAAGGAGGAGAAAGAGGTGGTGTGGCAGTGGTGGTTGCATGGTAGTGGAGGAAGAAGGAAGAAAGACAAGAATAGAAAACAAAACAAACAAACAAAAAAAGGAACGGAAAATTTAAAAAAAAATAAACAAAATATAGGCTACTGGTGTCACAGCTGGTCAAAAAGTGCTGTTTCACTTTAGTTTGAATCACCAAGGGGTTACGTGGATGTTTCAAAACTATAAGGCAACTGGTTGACTTTCGAAGAAATCACAAGGAGTTTTTCTATATTTCTTACCATTTATTATTAGAACCCAAAGTTTATATTCGACAATTGGTATCAAAAGCTAGATATGAGGTTAGTCCTGGATGATTTTGCTATCAGAGAGTAGAAGGACATAATGTTGCTTGAAAATATTTAGATGATTGACTTAGGTCACAAGTTTGGTTTTGGAAAATGCAGTTGCTGAATACTAGACCATAAGGTTGGTCTGGAAATTGTAAGATTGATCACGAGTGTAAAGATAGAGATTAAAGAAGAATCCTATCAAATTTGTTAATTGCTGAATGTTGCATCCTCAGAAGAATGACTAGATGTGCAAAAATGGGTAAAAAAAAGTGCAAAAATGGAAAATCTCAGACTTTAATGTAGTTCCGAGGGTATTTTGAATTTCAGAATCGGATAGTGGTGCCGCAAAATGAAGTGATAAAAAGAGAGATTTTGGAAGAGGCACATCGATCTAAGTATACAGTACATTCCAAAAGCAGTAAAATATACCAAGATTTGAGAAAACTGTATTAGTGGAATAAAATGAAGAAAGAAATTGCTCAGTTTGTCTAAAAGTGTTTAGTGTGCCAACAAGTGAAAACTGAACATCAGAACCTCAGTTCTTCTACAGCCTCTTGAAATCCCTGAGTGAAAATGAGAACATATTACCATGGATTTTGTGTCAGGATTACCCCGTACTCAAAAAAGTCATGATGTAGTTTGGGTAATAGTTGATAGGTTAACGAAGTCTGCTCATTTCTTGCCTATAATATGAGATACTCTTTGAAGAAATTGGCCTAACTGTACATGGATGAGATAGTCAAATTGCATGGATCCCAATAAGCATTGTTTCTGATATAGATCCACGGTTTGTGTCTCATTTCTAGTAACAGTTACAAGGAGTCTTGGGGACCAAGTTGAACTTTAGAACTATGTATCATCCCCAAACTGATGGACAGTCAGAGAGAACCATTCAAACACTTGAGGACATGTTAAGCACTTGTAGTTTGGATTTTGGTGGAAGCTGGGGACAGTATATGGCGTTAGTCGAATTTGCATACAATAATAGTTATCATTCCTCCATACAAATGGCACCGTACGAAACTCTCTATGGAAGAAAGTGCCGATCACCAATATATTGGGATGAAGTAGGAGAAAGAAGGGTTTTAGACCCAATTGCAGTGCCATGAATCAAAGATGCTTATGAGAAGGTGAAGGTGATACGTCAAAGGCTTCAAACAACGCAAAGTCGACAGAAGAGTTATGCAGATAATCGACGAAAAGACTTCGAGTTTGAAGTTGGGGACAAGGTATTTATAAAGGTTACACCACTTCGAAATCTCACAGCAGGAAAAAGAAAGAAACTTCAACCGAGATACGTAGGACCATTCAAAATTCTTCAACGAGTAGGGAACGTGGCATACCGGTTGGAGTTACTGATAAGTGACTAATTTACGTAATAATTGGATGACATTTTATATTATTTTTAGTCACTTTGGTTATATTATTGGAAGAATATGAATCATTTTGGCTATAATTGGTGAAAAATGCTTTTAAGTGGTTAAATGAAGTTTTTATCACTTTTTACTTGGATTTTGTGTATTTTGACAGTTTTGACACATTTTTGTATTTCGGCTATAACTTGAGCTACAATGATCGGATTGGGATGATTCTTGAACCCATTTGAAGATAAGAGATAGATATACAACTTTGGTGAAGACATCTGAATCCAGTTTGAAGGTTTTCCAGGTCAAAAAGCCGAAGTACAGAGTCAATTGCTATTGGTCGAAACTGGAACAAGGCATGAAGCAGGCAAGGGTATTTCAGTCATATCTCAGCCTACACAGATCCAAATGAGGTAATTCTTGATGCATTGGAAATCTAACTCAAAGGGCTACAACGTTTGTGTTTTGTACAAAAGCCAGTTCGGCCTTCATCATGGAGAAAAATGCAGTTGAAGTGAGGTCAAAAGTAAAAACGCGTATGGCAGCCGAATTTCTGCAATTGGCTAAGCGATTTTTCTCATCTTCACACTACTTTCCAGCTAGAGTTGGAGAGAAACCGTAGGCTGCACATGTTTCTGATGAACAAAGGAAGAAAAATAGCTTATTATCAAGTCAAAAATATATGGTAGAGTAAAAAGGCTGGAACTTTGTGTTTGTTGACTTGGTTAACACCAGATTTGGAGAATCAAAGTGGAGAGTCATAGCAGAAATTTTTGACTGGTGAGGGAAGGACTTTTCATCAGCTTATATGCAGAGACATTTGAGGTCTATGATCATACGGGAGAAGCTTGGAGTCTGCAAAAGTGTAGCTTTTCCATTCTCTTAGTGTTAGTTTAGCTTAGTATAGAGTAAGATAGTTCATCCATTCTTGTTATTAGCTAGATAAAGAAGAAGATGGAGGATGAAGAAGGCAAGGAAGAAAGCTCACGTGACAAGGGTTGTATTCCTTCCAACTCTTTATCTTTTGTACTTGATTCCAAGTTTAGTTAATATACAAGTTCTGGATTTTATGTTTAATATGTGTCTTTAAAGTTTATACTTTGGGTTTGGTTGAACTTTCTATGATTGTTAGTGCTTATTATTTGGCTATTTGACTGCTATGATTTGAGCAAATTATTTAGTACTTTAGCTCTTTAAATCATGATTAATATGGTACCATTAATTGTGATTATCTAAGGTGTTATTTCTGCAATGAAAATTGAGATCTAACATTAGTTCAAGAAGTGCTAAACATAGGGAGTACACTCACGAAAGTAGAGGTGCACCTATGTGGTTTTTAGTGATTCATTTCATGTAATTTCACTAAAGAAATGAACTTGTAGCTAATTTCATAACCATGAGAATAGGTATGGATTAGTTATAAGTATAATTGATTCACTACGAAAGTAGGATTCAAATGCATAAGGAAATTACACCATAATTAGCCTAGATGTAGTACTCAATGATCCAAATATAGCACTTGCATGATTAGTTAGGGACACCACAACCTAAGGAGCTTTTATTTGTTATTTTGTACAATTTCAGTAGGTTAAATTTGTTATAATTCATTGATAGTCTAAATAATAGAGAAGCTTTAGTAATACCGGTAATTGTTCACTCTTCCCTGTGGGATCGACCCGATATATACCCTAAACTACTAGTTGACCTGTATACTTGCAGTGAACGGGTGTAATTCGATTTTTTTTAAACTTGCACGTATGTAAAAATACCCGCCACGTTTTTGGCGCCGTTGCCGGGGAAGATTTGGCAATATCGGTGTGAAGACCAACTTTATTAGTTTAGACATTTTATTAGTTATAGTGTGAATTTTATTTTCTGTTATTTTAGTGTTTATTGTGTGTATGTGTTTTATCACCTATTCTTCTTATTAATTTTGCTCTTAAGTTGTTTAAAAGTAAATTTAGGTAATGAGGAGGGTAGGTCAATTTGGAGGACAATGCTTGAGAAATGGAAGTTTGGCAATGGATGGTTACCAAGTGCAAAGCTCCTTCAATAGAAGTAATCAAGAATTTACTAAATGTATGTCTTTTGAAGATGGTTTAAGGTGCTTAAAGGCTAAATTTGATGTTATGATGTTACAAGTTCAAATTGACACAATTATGCATGAAATTGAGCAAGGGAGGAATGTTAATACTTTTAATTCTTATCGTATGATTTGTGACTTGTGTGGAAGTTATCATGCTACTAATACATGTAGACAAGCACAAAATGTGGATTATTTTGATGAATTAGAACATTACAATCCTTGTTTTGATCAATATAGTGCTAATTGGAGCAATTCTCCTGCTTATGGTTGGGATAATCAATGCATTTATAGTGATAATTCATATTTTTATGATTGCCAACATGAAAGTGTCCAATATGAATCAAAACCATCTTGGGAGTTGGCAATAGAAAAGTTAGCTAATGCACCTCTGCCTTGGGAGTTAGAAAGTGAACCATTAGCTGATGATTCTAATGCATCTTGGGAGCTAGCTGTAGAAAATTTTTCTAATCAATTTGATTTAGCAATAGAAAAACTAGCAAATGCAACATCCGACCGTTTTGATAGGATTGAGGAAAGAATAGAAGAATTAGCTTCTCACTTTGGTAGAATACATGAGCAATTGAATGCATTGTGTGAAGTTATTTCCTCTAATAATTTGCAAAATGATCCTAGCATGAATGGTGGGAATGTTGTATGTGAAAATGGGTTGCATTTTGATGAAAATGATGAATCTCAATTGTGTTTCAATGAGCAAATGTCCATTTCACATGATAATATCTTTGGAACTAACTTTGAGCCTCAAGAGGTGAGTTTTAATGATTCATTTTTCACCCCTCTTGAGGAGTGCATTGAAAGTATAGGTTCTAAAGGTATTCCTGTGACGCCCTCCACTTCTCCCAAGGGCGAACCCAAGGGTATCCGCGGGACGCCTGCCCAACTCTCGCCAGGACTCAAGACAAATCAAATCGAACTTAACGATACATACCAAATACTACGAGTCAAAATAAAGAAAAGTCGCTTCCTTAACTAAATATTTAAATCTTACATCATGTTCACAAAAGATACATCAAGTTCCAAAATGCAACCATTAAAAGTCGACTACACATTTACAGCCCCGATTCCAATCAAAAGTATAATCTAGTCGGCTTTACCAAAATCTTCCAATCCAACCTGTTAAGGAAAACAAACTAATAGGATGAGCCAATACTCAGTGAGGCCAAGAAAACACACATGCAAACACATAATCCAAGTAGCAACAACAATTACACTGTAGGTAAGGCTATCAAATTCGAATAATTCACATTTCGAATAGGAAAAATAAACAGAAACAATTCAAGGATACTGTAGCTCTCAGGAGCTAAATTCCACGTAGTCGAGTCGAAGTCTAGATCACATCTCACGTTGACACTCCGTCAACCACATAAGTATCAAATCCGTAGATACACCACTTTTCTTCGAATCCCGTCACCGTTACACCCCCTTACCGGGCCCGCTCATCAAAATTTTTGATAATACTCGAGTATATCATGGCAATACTGCACGAGTAATGCCGAGCAAGATCTCTCCAATAGATCATGCTCTACGAATATCTCATGGTTTGCTAAGCTTATCGACCAAGCCCATGCTGGCTCGATTCGCAAAGTTAGCCAACGAGTTTTGGGCGTCCCTCGAATATGAATACGAATACGAATATAAGTCGATGAGCAACGCTCAAATCGACGATTCCAAATAGGAATCACAACTACGGATCACATATACGAATCACAAGTACAAATCACATCCACATTACCATGTACAAGTTGGATACGAATTCACATAGCAAAATTCGAATATAATTTCATTTGAAAGAGAACGAGTGCGATAAAGTACACCCTCGTCTCAAAATTTCAAATTTACATAACGGATAAGAAACAGATAACCACTTAACAACAAGTTCATGCACTTGACACTCACAGTGATTCAAGTAGTGAGTTCAAATGATGGTTTAGGCGTCTCCCGTGAGATCCTCTGGAAGGTCCTCTTGAGCGCCTGAGCATTTAATAGTGAATTATCATTCACACATCCCAATTATCAAGGAAGATTGTGCACTAGTACAATCTGGGGAAATTTCATGAAAATGAACCTCAATTACTAGTAAATCGAGGTTCAAGTGGAGTTTCTTAATGTACAAGAGCAATCGAGTTTTGTTATCTTGGAAATCAAGCATAAAAGTTCAAGTATTATCGAAGGAATAAGGAATACTTGAAAAACTCCATTTCCTTGAAATTCAGAAAATTTCAGTTTTGATACGATATTTTGAAAAAATCGTATCTCAGATTCCACATGTCGAAAATTGGAAAACTTGGTACCGTTGGAAACCTCTTCCAAAGTACTAAAAGTTCTTAGAAGACACTTTTCCATGAATCTAAGTGGAAGGTGTTCAAAAATGAGCTTAAAGTTGCTGTTCCAAATCACCCAGGATTGAGCCGGGGTTGGTTTTTTGCTAACTTTGAAAATTCAGCAGAATTCACTCGTTACAAACAAGCCCTTGAAATTTGTAGCTCAATTAGAGGTGCAAGTAAGGTTTAGGGCAGAACAAGTGGATCGAGAATCGGAGTTGCGAGGCCCAAGATATGGTAGCTCAAAGTTGGATAAATTTCAAGACTGTTAACAAATTTCCAGATTTGGTTCCGACTTTGGACCTTTAGTTAAGTGTCGAAACGGACTTGGATTGATACCAAATTTTGTAGTATAATACTCCTATATGAAGGGTATCTCTCTATCAAATTTCGTGGAAAAATACCTTCGGAAAGGTGGTTAATCAATCAACCAAAGTTTGGAAAAATCCTTAAGGCAATCTGTCCAAATCTAAGGTTTCAAAAACGAGGCAGTCGCCGTATTTTGATCATAACTCCCTCAATTTAATTCAGAATTGGGAATGGTTGATAGTGTTAGAAAATAAATTCACAGGGCTAAAATTTCACAGAAGAAATCGTTTCAATTTTCAGCATGCAACTAGCTCGAAATTAAGCCTAAAGTTGCAGCATCATCAAATCATTTCGGCAGAACGGAGAAACAGGACAGCCGACTTCAGATGAATGGTGTGGCTGACACACATGAAACCAGAATGTACATTATACACCGTTGGAAACATGGGAACGTCTAGTTTTAAATGCCGCTAACGGCACTTGATTTCGACATCGGAGTACGGAGTTATGGACGAAATACAAACACTGGTCTGGGTTACGACGAAACCGTTTTCCAGATTACTAGTTTTTGAAATAAATTCGTTTGACCCACCAAAACTCAGTATTTTTCAATGAAAATTTTTACACAACTACTACAACATTTAAACAACACAATCAAGCCATTAAATCCTCAAATTTCTGCATTAAAGTGACCGAACAGAGCAGGGGTAAAATGGGAACTTTTTGCTTCAAGAGTTCAATAACGTTTCTGGCAACAATGCACCTTTAATCTACTTCCTTAAGCTCTAATTCAGCAATAAAACCATCATCAAACATCATCACAGCCATCAACCCAAAGTGGGAGTTCATAGAGCCCACATTTAACAATTTTCCAACATCCACAACAATCCATAAGAGATCAAGAGCTAAAAGATATACTAGACTTCCAAAAATCAAAGTTAGAAGGCTAGATTAAGACTTACTCTTAGTTGATGTTTAAGACAGAGATTCGGTCCTTTTGAAGCCTGAAGAAACCGTGAAAGGTCCTCCCCTTTTCAGCTTAATGTGTTGTCCAAGTGTAGAGCTAAGTGTATGTGAAGTTTTGGTTGAATCTATGGAGGTTTGGTTGTGATTTTTGTGAGATTTGTAGAAGGAAATGGTGAAGAGCTGCGGCTGTGCTATCCGTCCATTGCAGTAGCAGAAATGAAATGTGATTCGGATGCCTTTGCGTACAAAAGACGCTTGACGTCTAATATTTTAAGTACGTAAAATTTTAATTGCAACTAGTGCCCTACGCGCGCGTTTTGTGTTCGATTTCTCTCACGTTTGTTGCACTAGTGCACTAAACCTCTAGGACACTTACATTTATATAAATATTATTCATTCTTAATTGTTCCAAAATAATTGTCCAAAGTCCCTCAATTAAGCGCGCACGTGAAACACGTATTTCTAATTTAGGCGCAATAAAAATTGAAACCTTTGAGAAATTCTTATAACGATCTTACCACTAACTATCACTTCAATATTTAAACCTAAAATTGCCTATTTTAGGACCATTGTATATGTCTTAAATTTTTGAGCTTATTGTACTCCTAATTGGCTAAAGTTTTCAGACACGTTTTCACTTTTTCACTAAACAAGCTTCTAAGAAAATAATTTTTGAAACGAGACACTTTAAAAATATAACGAAGCTATAAAACCATATATTTAGGTCTAATAAGGATAGAAAATAATATTCGGGCAAAAATCCAAATAGATAATTAATTGAGCCAAAATTAGGGGTTTAAAAATAATAATTTTACGAGTCCTCACGTGAATTGAGTATTAATTCCTCAATTATCCTTTCTTAATCTATTATTGATCGTTCTTAATTCTCCAATATTAATACACTCTCGATTCAAATATAGTCTCGAAAAACGTGCACTCGTTGTTCCGAACTAAACGAGTTTTCGAAGAGTGAATTTTTCCAACAAAACGCTTTTAAAAATATAAAAGAGGCGTCGTTCCATATAAATGGATTTTAAATGATCGAAATAAATAATTTGGAGAAAAATGAGTAAATAAATATTTAAACAAACTACTAATACTCGATAAAATAAAATAATAAAAAAAATTTCGGGTCCTCACAATTCCTGCCCAAGATACTCTCATGACATTTCCTTTGGTAAGTTCTCAAGTGGTGCATATTCAAGGTAATATCTATGAAACACTTGGAATATGTAAGTCACTTCCATCTCTCACATCATTAGATCATGTGGCTTTTTCTATTAAGTCACCTTACAATGATCCACCAAGGCCTAAAATGGTGGATTATTCGTTAATTAAATCTCCTTGAAAAATGAGGAGAAATAGTCAAGCTATTGACTTTAAAGAAGCGTTTATTGGGAGGCAACCCAATGCTTGTTTAAGTTGGTGTTACTTTGGAGTGATTTATGTTTAAAGTATAAGTTTGAGTAATTTTGTTGTTTTTCATTTGTAGGTTTTGGAAAAGTGACCAAATGAGGTAAAAAAGGCGAAGTTTGATCAAAGATCTCAATACCTCAAATTCAGTAATTATGGTTTTTGATGCATTAAAGAGGTTTAGAATGCATGTTTAGATCATTTTACATGTGCGCGAATGGTTTATTTTGACATAGAAATGATCTAGGGTGTATTTTGAAGAATTGAGGTCAAACTGAAAATTGCAAAAATTCTGCAATAAGTGCAGATTCAATGGATCCGAGCTCGGATCCACTTCTGCAGTCAGAGAAAAACTTCGAGCTTCTTGATCCGAGCTCAATCATCATGATCCGACCTCGGATCCTTTTAAAAACGAAGGCTTGGATCACTTTTCAACTCCATTTTTCTTCATGTTGGCTTGTTTTTAGTAAGTTTTAGTTGTTCGATTAATGTTTTTGTGTGTTTTGTAGGTGGCAATGGCAAGAGTTCATGCAAATGATCTCAATTGCAAAGGTGTTTATATTAAGGCAAAAAGGGAGCTTTCATGTTCAATTGCTGCATTTCATGCATTTAAAATGTTTCATGTTTAAGTTATATTCATGCATGATCATGTTAAATTTGAATTTTATTCAAAGAACATGAAGTAGGTTGAATGTGGAAGGTTGGTCAAGCAAATTTGGAGGAAAAACTGCAGAAAATAGCTTTTTCTGCAGCAAATCCGGCCATAAATCCAGCCAAATGTTGGCCGGATTGAAGGCCGGATAGTCAGGGGAGGAAAGAAAATTTTTTCGAGCATTCTGGACAGAATCCGGCCGAAAATCCGGCCAGAAACTGGCCGGATATGCAACAGTAAAAAAAAAAAAAAAAAAAAAAATTTCTACCCAGAATCCCTCCACGAATCCCTCCAATTTCTGGCCGGATTGTGAATAGTAACCAGTGTAAGATGAATCCGTTTCACGGATTCCTAACAATTTTTTCCCTTTTTCTTCAACCCAACTCACACACTAACACCTCAAACACACACCACTGACTAAAACACCACTTTTCACCATTTAATCTTCAAATAACCTTCACCGAATCACTTTCTCCCATCCTCTAGAGTGAATTTCATAGTTCATATTTTTTCAAAAACAACTCTGAAGTGGTTTCAAGCTTACCAATAGTTAGGGTTGCACTTTATTGAATCACTCAATTGAGGTCAAATTGGAGTAAATTTCTTGGGGGTTTTCACATCATATTCATCTCTAAACATCACCAAACCACCTTGAGGTAACAATTCGTCACCTAACTTTGTTATTTGAATTTTGCCATGATTGAATATTTTCTATTTTTAGGCAATTTTTAATATGTGAAGTTAGGTGCATTTATTTGAGCTTATTGATGCTATTGGTGATTGTTAGTGATAACTATATTTTGTGATTTGCATTTATTGTACTTATTTGGTGAATTCTTGCTAGTTTTATGTTTAATTTGGCTTGATGACGTAGTTGCATATTAAGTAGCAAAATGTAGCATTTTAATTAGCTTAGTGGGAGTTTTTTTTATATTTATGTGAGTAATTTAGATTATCTAATGAATGAAAAGTTGCTTGATTGAATGATTTCGTGAATTCTTAGGTAATTCTAAAAGAAGAGGTGAATTGAAGATGACCTTAATTGAGAAAATTCATAAATGCACTTACAATTTTTGTGGTTCAATAGTTTTTAGTATTTCATGAATTCTCACGAAGGTCATTTATATTTTGGTTTGGTGTGTTTGCCTCCATTTTGAGATTACTTTTGTACTTGCGGGAATTTGATCATTGATGACAAAATGTATAAATGGAACTTATTTTGTTCATGATTGTGGATTTTTTGTGTGAAATTAGCTTCCCTTTGCTTTGGATACTAATGCATGTATTTGATTAGTAAAGATTAGCTTATTTCATGTTTTTATCCCTTGAACATTGTATGGTTCCACATGCTTGATCATTTTTCCTTTTTCCTTCAATTGCATGTTTTTGTTGATTGCAGCCTTTTATTTTTAAGAAGTTGATTTGTTTTGATTTTGTCTTTTTCCAGGGTGCAATAATTAAACTCTCAATTCTTTTCCAAATAAGGTTGAAAATTCATCATTTGGCCATGGATTTGGATTGCGCAAGTTCATATGAGTATTTTCTTTTACTCTTTATTTATTTTCCTTTTCTCACATTGAGGACAATGTGAAGTTTAAGTGTCGGGGAGGAAAATACTGGACTTGCATTTACTTGCCATGTGATGATATTTTGTGAATTTAAATGTTTAGAAATGTTGGAATTGTGTTTGAATTATTTGCCATGTGGATAATTTGATTGAAATTGGGTTTGTTGGCAGGGAGTTTTCTTCCATTTATAAGGAGAAACTCTGTAAAAAATTTTCTAAAATCTTTTCCAATATTTCACTATGGCCCAAAAGTTCTTCAAATTTTTGCATTTTCATTCAAAAAGGGCTAATTGTTCCAACCTTAAGTGTTTAATTCTTCCAATTGTTGAAATGTTATATGTATTTTGGAAGGCTTAGTCCTCATTTAACTTGGAAATGGTTATTACGCAATTAGAATTTTTACAGTTTAGAAAATATATTCGGTAAAGTGAGGAAAATTATGCCTATAATTTTACATATTTAATGAGATTTCTTCTCTTTACTTAATTTTGCAAGTAAGTGATTGATATAGTCGATAAAGGTTATACTCCTCATTTGATTATTTCTATATATTTTTCTATGAGGGAAAAATAAAGAAAAATAAAGAAAAAAAAGAGAAAAAAAGAAAGTAAATAAAAATTTTTCTACTCCAATGATTCACGTACTCGAGTAACCGGGGGTTGGCATCTACAAATGTCGACATTCGCGTAAAAAGGTACTTGAATTAAGAGTATGCATAACAACTTGAATAAGTGAAATGTTGAGTAACCGGGGATCTTCACCTAAAAGTGTCGATTTTCGCGTAAAAAGGCATTTTCACTATTTAAGTAAAAATTAGTATGAATAAATCCCTCTTAGTTATAGAATTTTGAGAAGAAGATGATTATAGGAGGAGGAAAGCTATAAATTGACTATGTGATTTGCTTATTTGTAAATTTAAGTTAGGGTGAGAGATTAAGTTTAACTTGTTGAATTTAGGGTATAATTATCTTTCCTTTACTTGATATTATGAGTATTTAGTGTAATTTGAACAATTGTATAATAATTATTTTCCAAGTCTTGAGGAATTAAATTTGACAAAAGTGCAAATATTGTTTCACCTCTTGAATCATTGCATTTGATTATGTGTGAATTGCTTGAGGACAAGTAATGATTTAAGTGTGGGAGAGTTTGATAAATGACTAATTTACGTAATAATTGTATGATATTTTATATTATTTTTTAGTCACTTTGTGGTTATATTATTGGAAGAATATGAATCATTTTGGCTATAATTGGTGAAAAATGCTTTTAAGTGGTTAAATGAGGTTTTTATCACTTTTTACTTGGATTTTGTGTATTTCGACAGTTTTGACACATTTTCGTATTTCGGCTATAACTTGAGCTACAATGATCGGATTGGGATGATTCTTGAACCCATTTGAAGATAAGAGATAGATCTACAACTTTTGTGAAGACATCTGAATCCAGTTGAAGGTTTTCCAGGTCAAAAAGCCGAAGTACAGAGTCAATTGCTATTGGTCGAAACTGGAACAAGGCATGAAGCAGGCAAGGGTATTTCAGTCATATCTCAGCCTACACAGATCCAAATGAGGTGATTCTTGATGCATTGGAAAGCTAACTCAAAGGGCTACAACTTTTGTGTTTTGTACAAAAGCCAGTTCGGCCTTCATCATGGAGAAAAATGCAGTTGAAGTGAGGTCAAAAGTAAAAACGTGTATGGCAGCCGAATTTTTGCAATTGGCTTAGCGATTTTTCTCATCTTCACACTACTTTCCAGCTAGGGTTGGAGAGAAAACGTAGGCTGCACATGTTTCTGATGAACAAAGGAAGAAAAATAGCTTATTATCAAGTCAAAAATATACGGTAGAGTAAAGAGGCTGGAACTTTGTGTTTGTTGACTTGGTTAACACCAGATTTGGAGAATCAAAGTGGAGAGTCATAGCAGAAATTTTTGACTGGTAAGGGAAGGACTTTTCATCAGCTTATATGCAGAGACATTTGAGGTCTATGATCATACGGGAGAAGCTTGGAGTCTGCAAAAATGTAGCTTTTCCATTCTCTTAGTGTTAGTTTAGCTTAGTATAGAGTAAGATAGTTCATCCATTCTTGTTATTAGCTAGATAAAGAAGAAGATGGAGGATGAAGAAGGCAAGGAAGAAAGCTCACGTGACAAGGGTTGTATTCCTTCCAACTCTTTATCTTTTGTACTTGATTCCAAGTTTAGTTAATATACAAGTTCTGGATTTTATGTTTAATATGTGTCTTCAAAGTTTATACCTTGGGTTTGGTTGAACTTTCTATGATTGTTAGTGCTTATTATTTGGCTATTTGACTGCTATGATTTGAGCAAATTATTTAGTACTTTAGCTCTTTAAATCATGATTAATATGGTACCATTAATTGTGATTATCTAAGGTGTTATTTCTGCAATGAAAATTGAGATTTAACATTAGTTCAAGAAGTGCTAAACATAGGGAGTACACTCACGAAAGTAGAGGTGCATCTATGTGATTTTTAGTGATTCATTTTATGTAATTTCACTGAAGAAATGAACTTGTAGCTAATTTCATAACCATGAGAATAGGTATGGATTAGTTATAAGTATAATTGATTCACTACGAAAGTAGGATTCAAATGCATAAGGAAATTACACCATAATTAGCCTAGATGTAGTACTCAATGATCCAAATATGGCACTTGCATGAGTAGATAGGGACACCACAACCTAAGAAGTTTTTATTTGTTATTTTGTACAATTTCAGTAGGTTAAATTTGTTATAATTCATTGATAGTCTAAATAATAGAGAAGCTTTAGTAATACCGGTAATTGTTTACTCTTCCCTGTGGGATCGACCCGATATATACCCTAAATTACTAGTTGACCTGTATACTTGCAGTGAACGGGTGTAATTCGGTTTTTTTTAAACTTGCACGTGTGTAAAAATACCCGCCAGTTACCCACGAGTCTATCCAGGATCCATGATGTATTTCACGTTTCTATGTTGAAGAAGTATCATCCAGACCCCACTCATGTACTGAAACTAGAAGAAATTGACATTGACGAATTCCTGACTTATGAAGAAAGGCCGGTACAAATCTTAGATCGAAAAGTAAAGGAATTAAGGACTAAACAGATACCCTTGGTAAAGGTTTTGTGGAGAAATCATGAGATAGAGAAAGCTACTTGAAAAGTGGAAGAGGACATTCGTGCAAAATATCCAGTGATCAAGGTGAGAATTTTAAGAACAAAATTCTTTAAGGGGGAGAGAGTGTGAGGGTTTAAAACACAATTCTCCTAAACTACATGCCTTGCCCTAAGATTTAAATCTCTTATAACATGTCCTTCCATTGCATTCTACATGCATTATAACATTTCCTTGCATTGCACTTTATTACTTTTATTTGAATTGTAACATTTCCTTGAGTTGGTTTTATTTTATTTCACCACACACACTTTGATCAAATATTCTTTTTATTGTGGTTGGGACTTTATATGATAGTTTAGGGGTGTTAGTAAGACAATGGAAACATTTGGAGGATAGAAACATAATTTGGCAAAGATTAGAGAGAGAATGGACAAGATTGAGACAAGTGGCCAAACCTTAGCCATCCAACCTTTGACCAAAAAAACTAGTGGAATTTAAAGACATACATGCGACTCTTCAATATTTTCCTCAATTGTATAAACATTCAAAGTATTGAGAATCCATTTCCAAACTTTCTTCTTTCAATCTTTGTCCACCCCATGTTTTCTATCCTTCCTATATCCTAAAAATACTTCCAAGACACTCAAAAGCACAATTAGTCAAGAAGAATAGATAATTAGAATCAAAATAAAAATAAAACACACAACAAATACACAACAACACAAGAAATTGGAAAAACAATTGTAACTCACACAAACACCAAAGAAAACAAAACACCAAGCACAAACACTAACTCGCAACACTAAACACTTGAAACATACAAATAATGAAAACAAAGGTGTTGAAACTAATAAAGCATGTTATTAGTGTCAATGTTGATTAAAATGTTCTTTCAAAATGGTACCAAAATTTGATATCAAATTTTAATTCAACTTAAAATTCTACTATTATAAGTATGCAAGGCGTACATGATTATAGGAAATATTTGAGTGTTGATCTGACAAGAAAGAGGAATCAATTACCAATGCTATTTGAACTTCGTTATTATTTAGATGATCACAATTAAAAGTAATTAAATTTATAACACTAACATGTAAGAAAAGGAAATACCTCCTAGAATTATGGAATTCCTAACTACTATTTCAAGTGAAATTATCAATTAAATGAGTTTGATTACCTTGGCTAAACAATGGTGTAATTTCCTAATATACATGATACTTGCTTTTGCCATTGTACTAACCATACTTATAACTATTATATACCTACTTTCATTGTAATAAAACTAGTTATAAGCTTATTAGATTTAATGAAATTACTTGGTAAAAAACTATAAAGGTGCACCTCTATTTTGTTTAGTGTACTATCTGGGTTTAGCACTTCATAAACTAGTATTGAACTTGCACTTTTATTACATCGTTCTCTACCTTTAGATAATCATAATTAATGGCCGGTTAATCACCATTGTAATAGCAAAAGTGCTAAATAACTTGCACAAAGTATAAGCATCAACTAACCAAGAAAACATCACATAACAATCATAGAAAGTTTATCCAAGCCCTAGATATAAAACTTAGCAAAATAGAGTACATGAAAGCAAACACCAAACTTGTATTGTAACCAAATATTGAAATCTAATACAAGAAATAAAATATTAGGAGAGAAGTCACCCTTGTCACATGAGCCTTCAATGTCTCCATCTTAAATATTCAATCTCTGGGCATGTTTAGATGCATTCAAGAATGGATTAAAACTATCTAAACTAAACTAACCTAATAAACTAGGAAGTTTTAGTTAAAAATCTGCACTTTTGTGTGTCTTTCTGACCTCTAAGTTGCAGTAAAGAACTAGCATTGAAGGCTTTTTATAGAGTGGCTGCAAGTTGTGAGAAGAAGTAGAAAAAAAGTATAGGAAAACCCTACCTACTGTTTCAAACAGCCATAGATCTGGCCCTAAATCTGATCAAGGATCCCAATAAAGGATGAGCAAACCCAATCCTCTATTTTTTTTTTTTTTGCTTTCTAAATAGGATCCTAGCATATACATGCTCCTAGATCTACCCATGCATTCATTTTTCGCTAGTTTTTGTTGCTCTTAGAACCAGATTTGTGGTTTTAGATCCACAACATTCAAGATGGATGTGCACATGGATCCGTAGCTCTATTTTTCTACCGATTGTAGGAAACCTGTAGTAAATAACAAAACTAAACTGGAGGAGTGCAGACACTTTGAGGCGTGAAAGCACTTTCCTTAAGCTGTTATTTGCCTCTAACAGACAAATTACCTCTAGGATACAACAAAGTCTAAGAACTATCTAATGAAAAGTAAAAGTGATTTAATTCTGTCAAAATCCTACTATTTAAAAGAATTGAAACACCTTTCCAAGGCACTATCAGAGGATGCAATCCTTATTTAATAGGTGTATAGGTAGTTAGCCAATTAACAGATATGTCTGCAAAATGTAACCGCCAACTGCCATTAACTACCTCTGATTGACACCCTATCAGAAAGCCCCAAGGTGCCCCAAGTGCCCAAGTGCCCTTGTCAAGATTTTATATACCATGAAAATAACTTTCCCACCAAACTTTCCCTCCAAACTAATATTGTTGGAACAAGTTTGTAAAGGAAATAGGACAATGATTCATTTATAGATAACATGCACTTAATCCTCTTTCAATGTGGGGCAATGGATTTCAACATACTCATTACAAACTATTACCAACAATTCCCCACTTAGTTTGTAATGAAATTAAATTAGCACTCATATTATCTTGCATAGAGAAAGGTGTTTGTGAACTTAAACCCTTCTCTTAGTGTAAATATTTCACTTGTTCTAACAAGTTATGGTGGCTACGTTGCTTAAACCATAACTTTAAAGTTAAAACAGAAATAGCAGACACAAGATTATATCCTTTTCGGAGAATAGTTCACGAAATGATTTAGCACTTTTACCGGCCGTGTGCTCCATCCTAGCTTCATGATCATTTACAAAAGAAAACCCCCACTTTTGCTAGGAGCGGCACCACTCCCATGATCATATAGGTGAAGTACATTTCAAGCCTTTATTACCAAGGCACTATGAAACCATATTTAACTTCATTAAGAGTATGATACTCAGCCTCTTATGTATCAAACTGCACTAGTACTTTGGAATGGTATAATACAATTTTCTAGTGCTCACAACCACTTATTAATAACTTGTTATTACCCTTTAAACCTTTCGTCTAGTGTTAGTGCTAGAAGAGAGGTTGGGTTACCATTACTAGTGGTTCTAGACAACGGGTTTTAACCCCATTCCTAATGACGTTGCTTTCACTACATCTCTTGAGAGAGCTTTAGTGAATGGATCCGCCAGGTTGTTGAATGATCTAACATACACCACTGTGACTATGCCATCATTCAATAATTGTCTGACATATTCATGTCTTAGACTTATATGCCTAGATTTGCCGTTATATATTCTATTTAACGCTCTAGACATAGTGGCTTCGCTATCACAATGCAAAGAAATGGCTGGCATCGGTTTTGGCCACAACTCGATGTCTAACAGTAAGTTTCTTAGCCATTCGGCCTCTTTGCATGCAGCTGCTAAGGCTACAAATTCAGCCTCCATGGTGGAATAAGTTATGACGGTTTGTTTCTTTGATGCCCAAAAAACAGCTCCTCCACCCAACATAAAAATCCATCCAAAAGTAGACACTTTGTCACATACACTGGTTACCCAACTTGCATCGGAATAACCTTCAAGTACAACCGGAAATTTGTTATAGGAAAGCTCTAAATTTTTTGTTCTTTTAAGATATCCAAGCACTCTACCTATAGCTTTCCAATGCTCTATACCAGGATTCTTAGTATACCTAGCAAGTCTACAAACTGCATATGAAATATCTGGCCTAGTACAATGCATAGCATACATTAGGCTACCAATTGCACTAGCGTACTCTAATTGAGCAATCGGCTTTCCAGAATTTTCAAACAACTTAAAGTTAAGATCATAAGGAGTGCTTACTTCTTTTACCTTCAAATGTTGATACTTGTTCAAAACTTTCTCAACATAATGAGATTGACTTAAAGAATAGCCCCCACTATGTCTCTTAACTTTAATTCCTAAGATAGTATCTACTTCTCCAAGATCTTTCATATTGAATATGGAAGACAAATACTTCTTAGTTTCTTCAACGCCTTTGTAATTAGTACCAACAATTAGCATGTCATCCACATATAGACAGATTATCACACCATACTCTCTAGTAAACTTTGAATAAATACATTTATCAGTATTATTATATTTAAAACCATTAGAGAGTATAGTAGATTCAAACTTTTGATGCCACTATTTAGGTGCTTGTTTTAAACCATACAAAAACCTTATTAGTTTGAAAACTTTCTTTTCATTCCCTGGTAGAACAAAACCTTCTAGTTGATCCATATACACCTCTTCATTTAAGTCACCATTTAAAAAGGCCATTTTCACATCCATTTGATGTACACACAAATCAAACATTGAAGCCAATGCTAATAGTACTCTTATAGATGTAATTCTAGCCACTGGTGCATAAGTATCAAAATAATCGATTCCCTCCTTTTGCCTAAATCCTTTTGCTACTAATCTTGCCTTAAAAGTTTGTATAGATCCATCAGTAGTATATTTCTTTCGAAATACCCACTTACAGCCAATTGGTTTAGAACCCGGAGGCAAATCAACTAGGATCCAAGTATTATTACTCAATAATAAATCCATTTCATCATTAATTGCCTCTCTCCAAAATGATGCATCTCTTGATTTTATAGCTTCACTAAAAGTTTTAGGATCATCTTCTACAGTTAACAAGACAGGAATCTTGTCAAGTAGAAATTGTCTATCACCTTCAACTAAGAAAATAATAGCTTGTGAATCTATAAAATCAGAAGATAAATGTTTTTCTTTCCGTTGCCTTTGACTCCTCTTTAATTCACTTGGAATGTCCCCTGCATCCCTTTTATTATTATCAGAGAGTCTAGCATTGGAAATGGGCGGTGGCTCTTGGCTTGAATCTGTACTTATTGTCGAATTATAAATAAATTTATCTTCCAAAAATTCGACATCTCTAGATTCCACTATGACGTTAGAATCTAAATCTAGCAACCGACATGCTTTTGAATTTTCAGCATAGCCTACAAACACACTTTTAAGTGCTCGAGGTCCCAATTTAGGTCTTTTATGATCAAGGACTCTATAAAAGGCTATACAACCCCAAACTCAAAAATACTTCAAGTTTGGTTTTCTTCCTTTTCATAATTCATATGGCGATATCTTGGATTTAAGTGAAGTTACTCGATTATGTATATGACAAGCAGCAAGTAATGCCTCTCCCCACAAATTTTTTGGCAGTCCAGAACTTAAAATCATGGCATTTACCATATTTTCTAAAGTTCTATTTTTTCTTTCTACCAAACCATTTTGTTGCGGAGTATAAGGTGCACTAGTTTGGTGTATAATCCCATTTTCTTCACAAAATTGAGAAAAATTAGTAGGAAAATATTCCCTACCTCTATCACTTCTCAAAATTTTAATTTTCTTTCCTTGTTGATTTTTCACAAGATTTTTGTAACACTTAAACATATGAAATGACTCATCTTTCATTTTCATCAAGTAAACATACACATATCTTGAATAATCATCAATGAATGTGATGAAATACCTATTTCCTCCTCTTGTTAGAAACCCATTTAATTCACAAACGTCAGAATGAAAAAGATCTAACAACTCATTGTTATATCTGCTTTAGGAAAAGGTAGTCTGGTCATTTTTGCTTGTATGCATGTTTCACACCTTTTTTCAACATTATCTTTGAACGAAATCAGCCCATGTTTAAACATAAACTGCAAAGTTTTATGATTAGTATGTGCTAATCTACCATGCCAAAGAGAATATGAAGCATGACGGGATTTTTACTATCAATGCAAGTTTAATTCCGAATTTACACCCGTTGGACTGCAAGTATACAGGTCGCAATTGTAGTACAAGATGTGTATCGGGTCGATCCCACGAGGAGCAATTAAAACAATTATTAGATACTAATTTACTCTATTATTTAGACTTACAATTAATTTGAGCAGAAACTTCAGAATTTAATTCAACTACAAAAATTCTTAAATAGATAAATGCAATTTCACAATAGAAGTAGAATTCACTAAATATTAAGATTTACGGATGTAGATTCCACATATAACACAAAAGATCTAAAACGAATGAATTTAACACTTGTTACTGCTCTTGTTTAACCAAGGATTCATTTCCAACAATACCAAAATCACATTTTCATGATAATAATGGGTTAAAACAGATTAGTTTTTCCTAATCTCTTGGAAAATACTAAATCTGTTTTGTGCATACCTGAAATATAGATTTTATCCACTTGAATGTATTTCTATTCTCATGAATATACTACTCAAGCTCTACTTATGTCATTCCATTATTTTTACCATTTCTCAATGAGTAAAAACAACTATAAACCTGCTATTGGTGATCAAGCAACAACAAGTAATCCAACATACACAAGTAGATAAGTTAATACAAGACATAACAAGCATAAATCACAATCACTTCATATCATTTGGCCATAAGCTTCATCTACTCCCTAGATAAAGGAAATTAGCTACTCATGAATGATTTAACAATCAAACTCACAAGTTTATTAATGCAAAACATCATGAAGTACAAGTATAAGAAAGGTAAAAGAAAGCTTAGCCAATTGAAGGTAAAGCTCTCCAATTCCTGCTATGTTCTTGTACAAGTTGGTTACAAGTGAAAAACCAAATGCTTCTCTAAGAACTCTTAACTAGAGAGAAAACTTGTTGCAAGAAGGAAAACTAGCTACGTATGGTGATGCCAGGCTTCTCCCCTGTGTTTCTGCATAAAAGGTGGTAGAAATTCCATTCCTCTCACTTCATAATTTCCTCCACTCATATTTTGTAAAAAGAAGTCAAAGATATGATGTTTCCTTTTTGTCCACACTCATTTGGTCTTCTCTTTTATTGCAGAAGCATGTGCACCGAATTCCCTTGCATCTTATAGCTGGAAAGTGGTATGAACACAAGAGAATTGACTGAGTCAAATTGCAGAATTTCGGCTATAAAACGTGCCTACACAAAACGCAGCATAAACTCGCGTTTTGTCTACTCGCGTTTTCACTCTGGCCTTATTTCAACTGCGATTTTCTCCATGATAAAGGCCAAACTAGCTTTTGTGCAAAACACAAAAGGTGTAGCCCTTTGAGTTAGCTTTCCAATGCTTCAAGAATCATCCAAATCGGAGCTTTGTAGCCTGAGATATGATCAAAATACTGTCACATGTTCAAACCTCTGTTTTAACTTCCGACCACAGAATGCAGCTTCTGTATTCCAACGTTTTGCCCATGAAGATGGCAGAAATGGATTTCGATGTCTTCATACGAATTGTAGGTCTCTTTCTTAGCTTTAAAATGGTATAAAGATCACCTCAATCCGATAAGTGTAGCTCCAGATATGGTCAAAATACTGAAGAGTGTCAAAACTGACTTGTATTGCATTTCCTCACTTGAACGTTTTTCACTTCATTCTTCTTGTTGCCACTTGAATTCATCACCAAATCTCTATTTTTTACCTCATTTGACATCCTTTGGTGATTGAATCATCATTCCTGCATAAAAATGAAGTTTTTACCATTAAAATCAATAGAAATGCAATATTATCCACTTTTACCAAAAATATATAATTTTACCAAAAACCTCTTTATTTTATTTATAAAACTAAATAATCAACTCAAAATTAACTAATAAAATGCACTTAAAAATACGTAAAATAAACTCTTATCAAATACCCCCACACTTGAATCATTGCTTGTCCTCAAGCAATATAAAATTCTAACCATCAATGATCCAAAAAAATTGAAAATAAACATATGTAGTATTTCAACTCCATTTCCTTGAATCAAGGTAAATAACCCTTATGTGATCTTTCCATTAAGTTCAAGTACTCATAATATCAAGCAAAGAAGAGCCAAGTATACCATAATTTTACCAATTCAACTCAACTTCTTATTTTTATCAAATTTCGCAAGCAAGCAACTCCTATAGTCAATAAAGATGCTAACTAATCTCATGATCAACTTCTTATTTTTCTTAAAGAGGGATTTAATTTACTTTTTATTTATTTATTTTATTATTATTTTTTTAATATATTTTAAGGGATAAATATTACTTAAGTTGTGAAAAATGCCTTTTGACGCGAAGATCAACATTTTTAGATGCAGATCCCCAGTTACTCAACATTTCACATACTCAAGTTACTTTGCATATTCTTAATTCAAGTACCTTTTTACGCGAATGTCGACATTTGTAGATGCCAACCCCCGGTTACTCGGTATGAGAATCATTGGAGTAGAATAACCCATTTTATTTATTATTTTTTTTATTTATTATTTTTTTTTCAATATATATATATATATAATAAAATTCCCTCTAAGAGTAATCATGAGAAGAGTATGACACTTATTAACCATATTAATTTCTTATCTTATAAAATTAGATAAAAAGAAGAATTTTCATCAAATATACAAAATGTAGGCATAATTTTCTCCACTTTACTAGATATACTTTCCTATAGATGTAAAAATTATAATCACATAAAAATCATTTCCAAATTTCATGAGAAAAGAAGTATCAAAACCGCATATATTTATTTCAAAAGGATAAGTGACAAAATTTTATTTATTTGTTATAGTTAATAACATATATATGTATAAGGTTTTGGAAAAATTTTGACAGAGTCTCCCCTTAAAAGTGGACTAAAACTCCCTGCCAGCAACCACAAGAAACACCATTTAAGCACAAGAATTATATCAAACACAACTAAAACCACAAGTATCATGCATATGTCTCCCCCCACACTTAAATTACACATTGTCCTCAATGTGTAGGGAAGAAATGAAACAAAAGAAGAAAAGAAAAGAAAGAAGTACTCCCCAAGTCAATGGCTGAGATCCTTATCAGCCACTAATCACGAACCACTGTCAAAATACAAGTACCTACCACATAGAAAACAGAAAAATAAAATGAAGTTAAACATCTTAAGTTCCACAAGTTAAGATAATTAGGCAAGCAAGTTCATCAACTAAAGATAGCTTCTGCAGTGTGCCAAGTCAGTCATCCCCCTCGGCATCATCGTCATCCTCTGCATCACGATTGGGCGGTGGATGAATGCCCAAATGATCTTCAATTCGGCTTAGACGATTATGGAGTACAAATGAAGATTTGTGAGTTGGGTAGAAGAGAAGAAGAAAAACGCGGCTGGAAAAATGGAAAAGTGAAGAAATGTTCTGCAAATCGCGTTTTTGAAGCAGAAAAATGAACCGAAAACGCGACTTCAACGCGCGTTTTTAAATCCGCGTTTTCTGCACAAATCTCGCAGAATTGAAAACGCAGTTACGTATGAAAACGCGACTTAAAGTCGCGTTTATCTGTGTCGCGTTTTCCAGTTTTGCTCAGGCGAGAAAAAGCGACTTCCTCCAAAACGCGACTTCAAGTCGCGTTTTAAAGGCGCGTTTTCTGTTCTGCAGGCGCAGAATTGAAAACGCGATTCTGAGAAACGCGACTTATAGTCACGTTTCCTTGGAAAACCCGTTTTCTGCTTCGATTTTTAGCAGAATTTCAACTTTTGAAAAATTACATAAGGTACCCCAATGACTCAAAATGCATCATAGATCATTTGTTTGCCAATTTTAATGACTGGAACAAATGTAAAACATTAAAAACATGCATTTTACCCCTTTATAATGAATCAAAAACACCTTTAATGCAAATCGAGGGGTTGAGTTGTTTGATCAAAGTTCGCCTTTTTTGTACTCAATTGGTCATCCTTGCCTTCAATTGCCAACCCTACATTACAAAAACAACAATTTAGCTAAAACATTGATTCAAACCACAAAATCACACCAAGTTAACAAATATAACCTAAATATTGGGTTGCCTCCCAATTAGCGCTTTTGTTTATAGTCGTTGGCTCGACTGAAAAAGTTGAATCACTTTAGAGCATTTAGAGAGAGATTTTCTCCCCATGGGTCGAAACTCCCGAGCCAATCCACCATGTGGTGAACCATGCATTGATCTTCATAGTCCAATTTCCTCAAATGCCAAGGAGGAATATTAGACTTGTCATAGAGAGGCTCAACTTCACCTTGGAGTGGATTTTGCTTGTCTTTTCTGAATTGGCTCAACTTTTCACCATTTTCTTCATGGACTGGCGATTTTATTAAGCCAACTTCCATCCTTATCTTCTCCTCCTTTGTTCCTACACCATGAAAGTTAGTACCAAGGACATTTATAAATTTAACTTCTTCGGTCCTTTCTTGGTTAACCTTTTCATCATATGGCATATTAGAAACAAGAGCAGTAGGCTCTATATTCCCTTCTTTATTATCCAAATTGAATTCCAATTCCTCACCATTAACCCGTAATATAAGCTTACCTTTTTCTACATCAATTATAGTTCGTGCAGTGGCTAAAAACGGTCGTCCTAGAATAATTGGCATTCTCACATCTTCTTCAATATCTAAGACAACAAAATCCACAGGTATTATAGATTGTCTTACCTTTATGAGCACATTTTCCAAAATACCCATGGGACGTGTGATTGACCGATCCGCCAATTGCAATGTAATATTGGTAGCTTTTAGCTCTTGAAGTCCCAATCTCCGGGCAACCGATAACGGCATAAGTGACACACTTGCACCTAAATCACATAAAGCATTAGAAAAATGCAATTGACCAATAGTGCAAGGAATAGAAAAACTTCCCGGATCTTTCAATTTAGGAGGGAGTTTATTCTTAATCAATGCACTACACTCTTCCGTTAATGCTATCATCTCATTATCTACAATTTTTCTCTTCTTTGACATGATGTCTTTCAAGAAACGTGCATAAGAGGGAATCTGTGTTATAGCATCAATGAAAGGAATGTTAATGTGCAATTGTTTAAACATTTTGAAGAACTTTTCAAACTCCCGATCCTGTCCATCTTTCTTCAACCTGTGAGGAAAAGGTATCACATTAGAATTTAATTTGGGATGAAGTGCATCAATATCAATGATAACATGATCATTTTGACTTTCTTGCTCCCCTTCAATTGCTTGCTTCTTGTCTTTTTCACCACCTGAATTTTCAAAATCGAATCCTCAACCGTTTTACCGCTTCTAAGAATGATTGCATTGACATGCTCTCTCGGATTCACTTCGGTTTTACTTGGTAATTCACCAGGGTTTCTATTGTTGATCACATTGGCAATTTGACCAATTTGAACCTCCAAGTTTCTGTACATCCCAGCTAATTGGTCCAACCGCCCCTCAACTCGCTCGAATCTATCCGAAGTCACCTTAGCAAGTTTTTCCACCGCGATCTCCCAACTTGGTTTAGTTTCAGCCTGTGGTTGCCTTGGTTGAAATCCCGGCGGATTGGTTGGCCTTTGTTGATTGCCTTGATCTTTCCATCCAAAGTTTGGATGATTTCTCCACCCCGGATTGTAAGTATTCGAATAGGGATTAGTTGGAGCATTTCGGTTGTAATTATTGACAAATTGTACCTGCTCAGAATCAACACACTCATTAATATCATGTTCACCTCCACAGAAAGAACAACAAGCTACGTGAGCATTAGATGAACTTGGGCTAACTCCACCTTGTCTACTCAATTTCATCACATTATTCATTTGAGCACTCAGCATATTGAGAGTGTCCATTTCTATCATACCTGCGTGACGTCTCGTATTACCTCTTTCATTGGCCCATTGGTAGTTATTTGCGGCCATTTCTTCTATCAAATTCTGAGCTTCTTGGGGTGATTTACCCATTAAAGCTCCACCTGCGGCTGCATCAATAATAGTTTTAGTGGAGAAAGATAAACCATTATAAAAGGTTTGTATGATTAACCATTCCGGCAGTCCATGATGTGGACATTTCCGAAGCAAATCTCTAAACCTTTCCCATGCCTCATATAATGATTCTCCCTCCAATTGACTAAAACTAGTGATATCCATTCTTAGCTTAGCAGTCTTACCAGGTGGAAAATACTTATTCAAAAATGCCCTTGATAAATCATCCCATGTGGTAAAAGTGTTAGGAGCATGAGAGTGTAACCACATTTTTGCCTTATCTCTTAATGAAAATGGGAACAACCGTAACCTTATAGCATCATCACTAACTCCATTCATTTTAATTGTATCACATATTTCTAAGAATGTAGCTAAGTGTGAGTTAGGATCTTCTACAGCATTACCTCCAAATTGAGATTGTTGAACCATTTGGATAAGTGATGGCTTAATCTCAAAGTTGTTAGCATTTACCGTAGGCCTTACTATGCTTGTTTGAGATCCTTGTGTTCCCGGTAGAGCAAAATCTCGTAGAACTCGCCTATTTGCTTCATTTTCAGCCATTTCTTCTTCAAATGGTAGTTCTATCAAAATTTCCTCTATCGGCTGCCAAATCTCTTGCTCCTCCTGCTGTTGTGTGTGCCTCCTTTGTCTACGTAGTGTCCTCTCAATTTCTGGATCGAAAGGTGCGACTTCTCGAGACTCCCGGTGCATACACTACAAACAGAAATAAGGGATATTATGCAACTTCAATGGTAAAAAAACTGATTACAATATAAGATTAAATATAATCTAAAAAAAATAAAGCTGTCTAAATTAATAAAGATGATTAGGCTCTAATATTGCCGCTCCCCGGCAACGGCGCCAAAAACTTGACGGGATTTTTACTATCAATGCAAGTTTAATTTCGAATTTACACCCGTTGGACTGCAAGTATACAGGTCGCAATTGTAGTACAAGATGTGTATCGGGTCGATCCCACGAGGAGCAATTAAAACAATTATTAGATACTAATTTACTCTATTATTTAGACTTACAATTAATTTGAGCAGAAACTTCAGAATTTAATTCAACTACAAAAATTCTTAAATAGATAAATGCAATTTCACAATAGAAGTAGAATTCACTAAATATTAAGATCTAGGGATGTAGATTCCACATATAACACAAAAGATCTAAAACGAATGAATTTAACACTTGTTACTGCTCTTGTTTAACCAAGGATTCATTTCCAACAATACCAAAATCACATTTTCATGATAATAATGGGTTAAAACAGATTAGTTTTTCCTAATCTCTTGGAAAATACTAAATCTGTTTTGTGCATACCTGAAATATAGATTTTATCCACTTGAATGTATATCTATTCTCATGAATATACTACTCAAGCTCTACTTATGTCATTCCATTATTTTTACCATTTCTCAATGAGTAAAAACAACTATAAACCTGCTATTGGTGATCAAGCAACAACAAGTAATCCAACATACACAAGTAGATAAGTTAATACAAGACATAACAAGCATAAATCACAATCACTTCATATCATTTGGCCATAAGCTTCATCTACTCCCTAGATAAAGGAAATTAGCTACTCATGAATGATTTAACAATCAAACTCACAAGTTTATTAATGCAAAACATCATGAAGTACAAGTATAAGAAAGGTAAAAGAAAGCTTAGCCAATTGAAGGTAAAGCTCTCCAATTCCTGCTATGTTCTTGTACAAGATGGTTACAAGTGAAAAACCAAATGCTTCTCTAAGAACTCTTAACTAGAGAGAAAACTTGTTGCAAGAAGGAAAACTAGCTACGTATGGTGATGCCAGGCTTCTCCCCTGTGTTTCTGCATAAAAGGTGGTAGAAATTCCATTCCTCTCACTTCATAATTTCCTCCACTCAGATTTTGTAAAAAGAAGTCAAAGATATGATGTTTCCTTTTTGTCCACACTCATTTGGTCTTCTCTTTTATTGCAGAAGCATGTGCACCGAATTCCCTTGCATCTTATAGCTGGAAAGTGGTATGAACACAAGAGAATTGACTGAGTCAAATTGCAGAATTTCGGCTTTAAAACGCGCCTACACAAAACGCGGCATAAACTCGCGTTTTGTCTACTCGCGTTTTCACTCTGGCCTTATTTCAACTGCGATTTTCTCCATGATAAAGGCCAAACTAGCTTTTGTACAAAACACAAAAGTTGTAGCCCTTTGAGTTAGCTTTCCAATGCTTCAATAATCATCCAAAGCGGAGCTTTGTAGCCTGAGATATGATCGAAATACTGTCACCTGTTCAAACCTCTGTTTTAACTTCCGACCACAGAATGCAGCTTCTGTATTCCAACGTTTTGCCCATGAAGATGGCAGAAATGGATTTCAATGTCTTCATACGAATTGTAGGTCTCTTTCTTAGCTTTAAAATGGTATAAAGATCACCTCAATCCGATACTTGTAGCTCCTGATATGGTCAAAATACTGAAGAGTGTGAAAACTGACTTGTATTGCATTTCCTCACTTGAACGTTTTTCACTTCATTCTTCTTGTTGCCACTTGAATTCATCACCAAATCTCTATTTTTTACCTCATTTGACATCCTTTGGTGATTGAATCATCATTCCTGCATAAAAATGAAGTTTTTACCATTAAAATCAATAGAAATGCAATATTATCCACTTTTACCAAAAATATATAATTTTACCAAAAACCTCTTTATTTTATTTATAAAACTAAATAATCAACTCAAAATTGACTAATAAAATGCGCTTAAAAATACGTAAAATAAACTCTTATCAAAGCATCAACAACATACACAGAAACATTATCTTTATTGATACATAGCTTGAATATCCATCACAAGAGTATCCCTTGCCTACAAATACACCATTCATAGAGAAGATAACCTTATTAGACTCTAGTACAGCCTTTAGCCCCTTTTTGTTTAAGGCATCAGCCGACACAAGATTTTTCCTAATTTCTGGAACATGAAGTACATTGGCCAGTATAAGTTTCTTTCCGGAAGTAAACTGCAAGTCTACTCTTCCTTTGCCAAGAACCTTTGCTGTATCGTGGTTTCCCATTAATACTTTATGACCATCAGGAACTTCTTCATAAGTCTTGAATTGGAACTTATCATTACAAACATGCACGGTGGCACCAAAATCATACCACCAGTCACATGATTTGGTTGCAGCAGCCACATGCAACTAAGAAATCATGTGAAATCATTGCAACAATTTCAACAACATCTTGTTCAACCAGATTTGCATTTTTGGCATTGTCTTTCTTTTGCCTTTTGTTGCTATCTGCCTTTCATTCACGCTTGTAATGTCCATCCTTGCCGCACTTATAGCAGACTCTCCTTAGATGTACTTGCTTCTGGAGACTTTCTTTTGGAACCAGAAAAATTCTGTGAATTCTTCTCACTTAAAGCATTCACTTTGACATCAGATTCTATTTGCTTCTTTTGAAGATTTCTGGTATCTTCTTCTATACGTAAATGTTTCAAAATCTGATCTATAGTGAATGATTCAGTAGTATGGAGCAACTTTTTCTTATAGTCATTCCAACTAGTTGGAAGTTTGGCTATAATTGCTCCAACTTGCAAGGATTCAGATATCTCCACTTTTAGATCATGTAACTTAGACACAATCACTTGGAGATCATGAATCTGATCCATAAGAGAAGAATTCTCAGTGATACGAAAATCAAAATATTGCATAATCAGAAATTTGTCCGCACCTTGTTTCATCGTATTATACTTGTACTCTAGCGCATTCCAGATTTCCTTTGGCGACTTGACTGCAGTATACAGATCATACAAGCGGTCAGAAAGAGTGTTCATGATGTGTCCTCTGCACAGCAACTCGTCCTCTGCGCGTTTTCTGCATTGTGTCTTGACTTCATCAGAATCATCATTTTTGGGCGCTGGAATTTCAGGAAGAGAAAGATCCAGAACATAAGCAATCTTTAAAGCCGTCAGGAAAAACATCATCTTATCCTTCCAACGGGAAAAGTTAGTGCCGTCGAATCTGTCCAACTTCACGAAGTCCTGATTCATCACTTTGAACGCAGATTCAGAACTTGACTCCATTGTTGAAAATAACACCTTAAGATTGTAGGAAACCTGTAGTAAATAACAAAACTAAACTGGAGGAGTGCAGAGACTTTGAGGCGTGAAAGCACTTTCCTTAAGGTGTTATTTGCCTCTATCAGACAAATTACCTCTAGAATACAGCAAAGTCTAAGAACTATCTAATGAAAAGTAAAAGCGATTTAATTCTGTCAAAATCCTACTATTTAAAAGAATTGAAGCACCTTTCCAAGGCACTATCAGAGGATGCAATCCTTATTTAATAGGTGTATAGGTAGTTAGCCAATTAACAGATATGTCTGCAAAATGTAACCGCCAAATGCCATTAACTACCTCTGATTGACACCCTATCAGAAAGCCCCAAGTGCCCTTGTCAAGATTTTATATACCTTGAAAATAACTTTCCCACCAAACTTTCCCTCCAAACTAATATTGTTGGAACAAGTTTGTAAAGGAAACAGGACAATGATTCACATATAGATAACGTGCACTTTATCCTCTTTCAATGTGGGACAATGGATTTCAACATACTCATTACAAACTATTACCAACACCGATTTGAACTACAAGTATCTCAATGAAAAAGGTTGAATCAACTCTTATGCAAAGCACTGAAGTTATAGCAATTGTGTGAGCTTTCTAATGTATCAAGAATCATGTCATTTGGAGGTCTAGGTGCAGAATTATGATCACAATATTCAAGACTGTTCAGGAGCCTAATGCCAATCATATCAATAGAAAAATTCTTTAGTAATTGGTCATTTGGATATGAAAACGTGAGAATTTGTGAGAACCCCGAAAAAAAAAAAAAAAATATATAATATATATATAAATATATATATATTCATGCATATCTCACTTGCACTTTGACTCTTTACTAAATTCTAGCATTATTTCTACTTGTCTTTAAATAAGTGCGTAAAAACAATTTTTATGTGATAAATAATATAATTTGTGCTAAACTAATTAAGTTCCTTGGCTTTGTTATATTAAATTAATATTTCGAAGGTAAATTATTTCGTTTGTTTAATAATTAATTTCTTCGAATTCCGTTAGCTAAACTTTAATCGTTAATAATGTTCAAGGTTAATAGGAACCTTAGTACTAAGATGCAATCGATAAACTAGAGATAAAATCGATATAAGTATACCAAGTATACTTAGGACGTTAAAATTTCGATAGTTTAATTTTTGCGGGACGAGTATATTAGTAGGCATTCGAATTACATTTGGGGTAAATTTTGGAATTAGTTTAGGATGAGGGACCTAAGTGAAAGATTGAACAAGATGCTAAAAGACTAAAACAGCCCTTCTCCAATTCAAATTCACCATGCAACCACCAAAGCTTCCTCGGCCAACCTTAAGAACAAAGCACTTCAATTTGCTGCCGGTTCCATTTCCTTTCCACGCTTCATTATTCATTCCAGCACCTTCCATTAACATTGCCGACTCAACTCCACTCACAGCACCTCAATATATAAATGTTCCACCTCTCTCATTCGCGGCTTAACTACCCACTTCAGCAGCCCAACATTTCACAACATTTCCATCTCTGCCGAAGTGCATTCCTTTTCTCCACTAACTCACCTCAACCACAACAACACCCTCTGCCTTGGAATCATCGAAGTGAGGAAACCAGCGAAGGAGAGGGAGCTTCCATTCCATTTTTCACCCTCAACTAGCCGTGATCAATTCAGTCACAACCACTACAGCTGCAACCACTGAATTCAGACTAACCATCCTCGCGTGCGTGAGCTGCCGAGAGGAAAAATTGCAGCTGCTGTCCGTGTGAGCTTTTCATCCTTTTCCGTTCGTCTGTAAACTAGAAAGAGATTGGGAGCCATATTGTCTTCATACTAGTCGCAAGCTAGAGCAAAGGAGAAGGAGAGTTGCGGACTGAAATTCTGGACAGCCGAGAGTAGAGGATTTTTGCAGCTGCTAGTTGCGTGATTTGAGCCTTAAGCTGAGGTAATTTCTGGACTTAAGCTAGTTGATTATGGGTTGATGAAGTTGTTTATAAGCATGCATGTGGGGTTGTGCGGTTGGATGACAAAATTAAGTTACAAGAAAACTGATTTGGAAAGAATTAAAGCTGCCGAGAGCTTGAGTTGGAAATTTCAGCTTCAGCTTGCTAATTTGTGATGATCTGAGCTTAGTTTTGGATCCAAATTGATAGACAGCTCTTTATTTGGTACTGCATGTGAACTTTATGGGTAGGATTTCGGTTGCATGGCTGGAAATTTTAATGGGAGTTGATGGACTGCTGAAACAATTTTTCCAGTTTAGCCGTTGAAGATGTTTTGGAAATTGCACGGGTATTTTAGCATGAAATTTGCTGGAAAGTGGTTGATTTTCACTTAGTTAGGTGCTTGACTAATTAAAATTAGATGATTAAGCTTTGCATGAATTTATTAGTCCGGCTAAGCAAGAGAAATAAAATAAAATGAAACCAGCTTACATGCATGTTCATCCGTGGCTAGCTGGACAGATTTTTGGATTTTTGGGATGTTTGAAGTCGTTATTCGAATCTGATTTTGAGCTAGAAATGTTAATCAGTTGGTCAAGCATCTGCATGTGGAATTTGAGCATTTAAAGCACTGGTTTAACAGAGGGAAAAGCTAGTTTATGATCACTGAATTGCTGGAAAATTTTATCTTAGCTGATGACAGATTTATGGGGACTTTTTGGTGGAATAATTTATTGGAATTAAGCGTTATTTGCTTTGGTATATGCTGGTATGAATGTCATACTTAAATGTATGATGGTTTGAATAAGAGTCTTATGGTTTTAAAAGAGAAAAAGGAGTTTTTCACAAGTGAAAAATGAGTTTCCAGATTTTCGGATTTCTCTGACCAGTCTCAGTAAAATGCTTATATCTTGGTGTAGGAAAATCCGATTGAGGTGCCGTCAGTGGCATTTGAAACTAGAGTCATGGACCTTTGTTTTGTAGAAATTTCATATTTTTCCTCCATGTGTACTGCTGTCCGTGATTCCTCAAAGTAGGCTGTCCTGTTTGAATGTCCTGTTTCAGGAAACTGAATTCTTGACTTGGATCGAATATTTGGCCTATTTGTGATTTGAATCTCTGAAAAGTGTCTTCTGGGATGTGATAGTATTAAAAATCTATTCTACAACAGTATAATTTTCATAATTGTTTGATTTGTGGAACATGAACTAAAGCAATTTTTGAAGGAAAATATTTTCCAGCATGACCGAACTGGTTGGGACTTTTGGTGAGTTTATTTGCTGGATTTGTGTATTATTTACTTTAGCTTGGTTTGGACAGATTATAATCTATATGTATAGTGATTCTAGCAAGTAAAAGTGGAAAGTTTAATGGATATTTTAGATTCTTGGAATCACTTGGATCTCAAGTTGGTTGTAGTTTTTGTTCTTGTTTTGAATGAATTGGTATTTGAAAGTGTGTATTGGTTGTCAAGAGCTAATGATTGATGAAGCTCTTGACCATTGGAGTAGTTTTGCAATAATTTAATTTTTGGTGAAGTTGTTCAAGAGGTTGGTTGAAGTGTATTTGGAAGGTCCATGGGGTATGATTAGGATTGCTTTAGTACCTTGGACTTCCTTTGTTGAATTTTAATTATACTGGATTTGTTGAAATCTAGGGCTAATGATTGACGAAACCCTAGTGAAATTGATATTTGGTTTGTAATGTTTCTATCTTGGTGACTTGGGAATCCATTGTGCAAATGAGCTGAATTTGTGAAGACCGTTTTGATTATTCTTGATCTTGAATATTTTCAAAATCAAATTTTGTGGAAATATTCTGCCTTAATATCAAGTGATAGAATTGAGTTTAGTATATTACTAAAACTTAGTTATTTGGACTTTTAAAACCTTGCCGACTAGTTAATTCCTTTATTTTGCTTAAGCTAGTTTATTATCTTTAGGGAGTAATCGTATTTAACCTTCTAAATTTTAAGCTTTCCTAAAACTATTCTTGACTAGACGTTTTAAAGGAAATTTGTTAAAAACATTAGATTTGAATAATTTCAAATAAAAGACAAAGAAAACTTGTTTGAATTAATTTGGTTCTAGTTTGCCCTCTAGAAGGGAAATACCTTTAAAGAAACCATACGAGATATTTTATTTCTTTACTAGCCTTAATTCCAAGGGAATGATTGATTTGTTTCGAGAAATTAAATTAGTTTTATACAGGATAACCTTTTATATACAAAACAAGAACTTGTTTAGTAAAACTTATAGTTTTAAAACTTGGATTTCTAGGGTGTAGCGAGGACGTGGACTTCGATTCCCAGCTTGACTTTTGAGCTTCACTTTTGGTGAGTGTCCCTGCCTGTTTTATGACTATTTGGTTAAAGTGCTTTATCGACTCGTTATGTGATAATTGCCAAAAATGATTGTTGATCCATCGAAGTGAGCAGTGTGTACTTTATCACACTAGCCTTTCGAGTGGTGACTTGCTTGAAGTGTTTTTCGTGAATATCTTGCTTGCGTTTGCTAAGTGCTAAATTACTAGGCAGGGGAATGTACCACACCATAAGGGTGGGAGGGTTTCTTATCTTGTCATAATAATCAAGTGTTGGACGTAAAGTCGTTGGGTGAATCCCTCGATCAGTCTATAACAATCAAGTGCTGGACGTAAAGTCGTTGGGTGAATCCCTCGATCAGTCTATAACAACCCTCGATCAGTCTATAACAATCAAGTGCTGGACGTAAAGTCGTTGGGTGAATCCCTCGATCAGTCTATAACAACCCTCGATCAGTCTATAACAATCAAGTGCTAGACGTAAAGTCGTTGGGTGAATCCCTCGATCAGTCTATAACAATCAAGTGCTGGACGTAAAGTCGGTCGGTGAATCCCTCGATCAGTCTATAACAATCAAGTGCTAGACGTAATGTCGTTGGGTGAATCCCTCGACCAGTCTATAAATATAAGTGTTGGATGTAATGTCGTTGGGTGAATCCCTCGACCAGTCTAAGGTATACTTGAATATTATTGCTTCCCTATTTATTTACTTCAGTCGAATCAATACGTGTTAATTGTTTCGAGTGATTGCATGATTTTGGGGCACCACTGAGCTTTAGCTCACCCCACGTTTATTTGTTTTCCTTGACAGGTCTTGAGGTTTGAGAAATCTGAGCTGCTTATATCTTCTTAAGAATGTATCTACTTCGTTTTGTGACTTGTAATGTATTTGAATTAAACGATATAGTTTTGTTTTGGGATTGAAGCTGGAGATGTGTAAACCCTGATTATAATATTTGGCTTGTATGTGTATATATACTCGGGCTGTATGAAATTTCATGTTTTGGAAACTGTAAGACCTTACTTCTTGAATGTAACGCGTGAGGTGTTTAGGAGCCGCCGATTGGCTAACTCCGGTTGCTGTTATCTTTGAAGTTAATGTGTTTTAGTATTCAAGCCGCTTAAAAGTTGGCATGATCGGATGGCGGATTGTGTTTTGGTTTAAGTTATACGTGGATATTTGGTCGGTTTGCTTGCGTGAGTCCTGGCGAGAGCTAGGCAGGCGACCCGCCAACCCTCTGGTTCGCCTTAGGGGGAAGTGGGGTCGTCACAGAATTGATTTTGATATTCCATAAGAGTTGTAGCCCTTGATATTGTCTATAAAATAAATTAAGAATTGTCTTAATCCAATATTTATAGCTCACATTATAGTCAAAATACCAATATGTATAATTTTTGCCCATCCCTTTTTTCCTTGTTTCTTCATTGCATTCCATCCTTTGATACTTTTGCACTTCATATCACTTAAAATCGTCCTCAAATCGTCAAGAATCTTACAAGTATATTCTAGCTTCACTCTAATTGATAATTGAATCATTAAAACCTGTGAAAGTTTTCACCACTAAGTTTCATAGAAATGTAACTTTTCTCATTTTAACACACTTGATGTAAAACTTAACTAAAAACCTAGTGGTACACTTTTAAAATGACTAAAATACACCCAAAAACACATAACTAATCATACAAAAACACAAAAAATAAGCACTTATATTGTCATTTTCATTTGTCATTTTTTGACATGCAAGCCAATGGCTCTTACTTATATCATAAGAATCAAGAGAAAAAGGGGATTGATGGCCGTTGAATTCAAACTAAAGTCATTTTATGATCTAGGTTTCTATCTTAAACCAAACTCTCTTAAACCAAACTTTGCCTTTCTTAAACCAAAGTCTCCATTGAATCAAGTCCAACACCATCTCGAGCAACCATTGCCATTGAAAACTATGTGACTGTAGAAATGATATGCAACGCCTTGAAATTAGTTTTTATCTTCACTTATGGCAGTGGAATAGCTTTATACTATGCAAACAACTTCATTGCTACCTCTTCTTTATCAAAATGATTGCAGGTGTTTGCTCTCATTAAATTCACCAAAGCCAACAACATAAGTGCTAAAAAAATATAAAATTGTAATTGCCTTTTTTTTTATTATCAAAATTACAACTACTAAACAATTCAAAACTGTTGTCGCACCCCATTTTTTGAAAAAAAATAAAATTACGAATTTAGAAAATGAATTTTTGATTAATTTGATTGAAAAATGAGTTTTTGATTTTTAAAAAAATAAACAAAGAAAAAGGGCCTAAAATAGGACTTAAAAATGCCACGATTTTGGCTCAAAATAATAGTTTAATAAGAGTTTTTAAGAAAATATAGGAGTCGCCACTTGGTAATGAGTTAAGGTGTACCAAGTCATCTCAAATGAATTTTTAAATAAAAAGTAAAGAAAATCCTTTTTAAATAACCCCAAGACTTCGAAAATCAAGAGAAAAGGGCTCGGGAGTCACGGTTGAAGAAAGGGAAGGCAAGGATAAAATTCAAGACACCCTTTCAATCTAACCAAGGCTAGTTGCGTGATTTAGTCAAAAATTTTTCTTAATTTAACCTATAAAACTTATCACATTTGGATGTTATTACATAGATGCAAACCTAGACCTAATGTATATTGGGAGGATCGAAATATTTCTTCAAAGTTTGATTGGTGCAAATCACATTAATTGTGATGCCCAAGAGTAACTCTTTGAAGAGATCACGAATATGCAAAATATGATACTCGAAGAAAAGAAAATAATAATATACAAATATACATGACCTAAAGGAATGCATCATAACGGGTGCAGGGAACTATGATTCGTGACTAGATTTTCCTTTTTATGGAGGAGATACGAGCGTGCTAAGGTTAAGAAATCATACTCGTCCATATCCCATATTTAAAGGGTAATTTCCCTAATTTAATCAAGCAAATGCACTAATCTATGTCGAATTTTCCTTAAATGAAATGCAAGTCTAATGTCATGTCTCACACATAAGGATAAGGGATACATATAAGAGAAATATCATGTAAAAATGATAAGGGTCCTAAAAAGTAGAAAAATATGCATGAAATGTAGTGATTCGTCACACAAATATGATCTAGCGTGTAGACAGTCCCTAAGGATCTAACATTGGACTAGCCTATGTCTATAAGTTCTCACTAGCGTTAGACTAGCGAGAAAACGGGAAAAATGGCCACAACTAGCGTTGGACTAGTGTGGTGACGTCATGCATTTATTATAATCAAATAAGTCATATAAATATAATAAAATCAAGTAAACATATAAATTACATAGAGCACATAGTATATAAGGACGATATCTAGATGCAACGACCCTAAAAAGAGAACAAACATTTAAACACACAAGCATGCAAGCACACAAGCAAATAAAAGTGAATAAAGACCTAACTATTACATTCAGGGGCCCTAAGTACAATCTAATGGGGGAATTCTAAAATAACACCCTAACTATTACATTTATCTAACTAAATTCATTTTTGGCAAGAATTGGAATCTATCTATTACATATTCTAACTAAATACAGGTCTTGAACCCCTATCTATTACAATTTGGCATTTAAATGCCTCTCAAATGATCATCAAAATTAAAATTAAATATATGAAACTTAAAACAAATAAAACGAATAACTAAAAGAAAAATCACTCAAAAACATGCAATTACACACATAAAAACACGTAAGAGCACATAAGAGGATTTAAAATAACAAAAAGAAGATACCTCCCTTGAAGTAGTAGCTAATGGAGGTTGGATTTGCCCTATTTAACTCCAAAATTAACAAAAATGATCAAGGCACCAATTTAATTAACAAATAAATCATAAAAAATGGAGATAAACATGAAATCCATCAATTGAAGCATTCAAATGAAATATAATTAATAATTAAAGAAGAAAAGCAACTTCTACTTAAGAAATCAAATATGCTAGTGACCTAATTGCAAAAAAAGTTTTGGGGGCTAAATTACAATTTTTACAAAATTTATGCGTCAAAATGAAATAAAAATAAAGTTTAGGGACCTATTTGAAATTAAATTAGAGACCTAATTGAAAGAAAAATTAAAATTTTAGGTCTATAGTACACTTATTTAAAAATATAGGGACTGATTTGCAATTTTATTTTCTGGTTTCTAATAGGCTAGCAGCCAATTGGCCATTTTCTGACTGCTCCTTGGGCCAAGACCACTTGGCCCGATCGAAAGTCCAAAAAGAAGCGGGTTAGCCCACTTATTTTTACCAATTAAACCCAGGTTTAAAACTCAATCAAATTAATCGAAACCCAACCAAAAGTGTTGGATTTTAACCTCCTAAGCCCAAGTAAAAAAACCAGAAAATAAGCCAACAATCCATTTGTAAAACCCAAGCAAAATAGACCAGATTTTTATACCAAAATCCAGCCAAACAAAGCCCAATCCAACCCTCCAACTATTTTTACTAAACCCAACACTATAAAAATTTACTAAAATTTATTAAAGATTGATTATACTCTAAATCCCAGAAATTATTTGCTCAAAAATGGATTTGAAATATGAAAAAGAGGATTAGATCTCAATGGGGGCAGAAATGGTTCGATTGCATAAGTTTTCGGGCCATAATGAAATTATGCAAAAGTTGAAGGACCAAAATGAAATTTTAAAAAGCTCATGCAAATCAGAATCGAAGCTTTCTTCTTCATTCTTCTTCATGCAACTTCCGAAGCTTCATGACCCAGAAACCACACAAACAAAATCCAAGCAAACAAGACCCCATACTCATGCCTTTTATTTCCACAACCCAACACTAAACACAAACAGGAATAGGCAACAATCAAGAAAATCATCTAAAGAAAAAGAAACAAGCAGCAAAAGACAGCAAACCCATCAAACCCGTAGCAAAAGATTCAAAGTTCACGTCCAAAAAGCTTTATTATTCGTAAAAATGTGCCAAACCAAGCAAGGAAGGGTGAAATACTTCACCTTTAACAATTTAGAGGATCGAAATTGCATGTCAAACTTCGAGGAAGGAGACTCCAAGATTTGTTGCAGGAAACACAAGAATTCCGAACCCAGCAACGTCAAGCCCCGATTCAAGGTGGTAAAGATGTTCTTTTCAGGAAATTTTCTAAATAAAAGCTCTTCTTCTAAGATCCTAGATGATGCAGCAAGAAAAATCTCCTCTAAAGGAGTTGTAACGAAGGAGAAAACTAAGCTTGAAGGTTGCTAGTCGGCCAACCTAGTCAAGTAAAAATTTTCCAGAAATTTTGATCTTTTTCCCTCTTTTTGATCTCTGTTTTTTCTCTTTTCTTTGCTGTCTTTTGCTCCCCCGCTGCTCTCTTGTTGTCCTATCTCGTTTTGGCTCTGATTCTATCCCTTTTATAGGAACCCACAAGCCCAAAACCATCACCTCAAACATGAGGATGAAGGCTAGGTTTTTTCAAGATTTTGAGCCATTAGATGGTATTTCTTCTGAAAAAATCTTGATAGAGATAAAAGGGATGAGCTGACAAATGATTGGGAAAGAGGAAAAACAAAAACGAGTGGACTTAGAGGTCCAAAAAGGCCTCTGTAAAATTTCTGCTATAACCCCGTTCATGGCTTCGTACCTGGTACGAAGCCATGAAGAAGAAGCGCGCGTGCAAAATACCCTTTTTTCTAAAATGAATTCCATACACAATAAAAATAAAATGATAATTTAAAAAAATGATATAAACAAAACATAATAATAATAAAATTTACAAAATTTTAGAAAAATTTGGTGTCTACAGCTTGCCTCTCTTTGTCTGATTTTCACCGAAACTTGAGACAAAGATGTAGATACCAAATTACTCACATGTCTGGCTTAGCAGCAATCGAAACAGTAACAAAACTTAATTATTTAAACTTAAAAAATAAAAGAAGTGATGGGACAACCCAAACTTAGCAAAATAACAGTCAGTGGGATAAAACTCAAACCCGACAAAATAAAGAAAATGGTTGGTGGGATAAAATCCAAAACCGCCAAGATCGGTGGGATTGAACCCAAGTCCAATAAAAATGGTCAGTGGGATAAAACCCATGCCTGCCGAGATTGGTGGGATAAAACTCAAATCCAACAAAATAAAAACGGTCAATGGGATAAAACTCAAACCTGTCGAGATTGGTGGGATAAAACCCAAGTCCAATGAAATAAAAATGATCAGTGGGATAAAACCCAAACCTGCTGAGGTTGGTGGGATAAAACCCAAATCCAACAAAATAAACGGTCAGTGGGATAAAACCCAAGCCCAACAAAATAAAAACGGTCAGTGGGATGAAACTCAAGCCTGGTTGGTGGGGTAAAATCCAAGCCCAACATTTGGTATGAAGACATCAAAGTCCAATTCAACCGTATTCCTAATCAAAAAGTCGAAATACAGAAGTCAAAGTCTACTATCAAAAATTGACAATAGAGCTCTGACCAGTCAGTGGTATTTTGATCATATCTTGGTCCTTAGAGCTCTAAATTGGATAATTCTTGATGTTTTAGAAAGCTAAGTCAAATATCTACAACTTTTGTGATTTATAGAAGAGCTATTTCGGTTTCAAACATCGAGAAAATATCGGTTGAAAATGTGCATGATAGCTGTAATTTGCTGACCAACTTGCCTTGCTTACACACAACCTTTCCAACTCAATTCCAGCCATCAATTTCGGTTGTATCTGACCAAAAATAAGTTGGAAAGTTGGAAAGACAATTCAAGAGAGTTTCAAGATTCAATTTTGTCAACTAAAAACAACTTCTCTTGAATTCTCTATAAATGGTAGCCTTTGGAAACTATTTTGATAACTTTGGAAGGCTAGAAAGAACTCCACAAAAAATGTAGTCTTCACTAGTTTTTCTTGATTCATTAGTATAGTATAGGTAGAGTAGTTTTTCCTTCTTGTATTTGTATCTAGATTTGCATGAAGATTGGAGAAGCAAAGATGGAGAGTTAGAGCTCATGTGACAAGGGTGACATCTCTCCTATCACTTTCTCTTTTGTATTTGATTTCATGTTTAGTTATAATACAAGTTTGGCTTTGTTTTTCTTCATGTTTTTCTAAAGTTCATGCCTAGAGTATGGATGAACTTTCTATATCTTATTTATGATGTTTACTTAGTTATTTGGTGATATTATTTTGAGCAAGTTATTTATCACTTTTGCTTTTCTAATCATGATTAACCGGCCATTAGTTGTGATTATCTAAAGGTGTTAAATTTGGAATGAAAATTGGAATTTAACACTAGTTCAAAGAAGTGATAAACCTAGGGAGTACACTCACGAGAGTAGAGGTGCACCTATGTGACTTTAGTGACTTGTTTCATGTAATTTCATAGAAGAAATGAACTCGTAATTAATTCATAACCACGAGAATAGGTATGATTTAGTTACAAGTATAGTTGATTCACTACGAGAGTAGGTTTCACATACATTAGGAAATTACGCCATAACTAGCCAAGATAATAGCATTCACTTAACCGGTAACTTCATTTGCAAGAGTAGTAAGAAATTCCATATCTCTAGGAGCTTTCTAGTATTATTTTTGTTACTTTTATATTTATGGTAGTCTAGATAATGAAGGAGTTCGAAAAACACCGGTAATTGCAATCTTCCCTGTGGGATCGACCCTTAATACCCTATACTCGCTCACGATTCGTATGCTTGCGATAAATTGTGCATGGCGTATTTCGGAATTTATAAACACCGTTGCCGGGGAAGATTTGACAATATCGGTGTGAAGAGCAACTTTATTCGTTTAGACATTTTATTAGTTATAGTGTGAAAGTTATTTTCTGTTATTTTAGTGTTTTATGTTTGTATGCATTTTATCACCTATTCTTCTTACTAATTTTGCTCTTAAGTTGTTTAAAAATAATTTTAGGTAATGAGAAGGGTAGGTCAATTTGGAGGATAATGCTTGAGAAATGGAAGATTGGCAATGGATGGTTACCAAGTGCCAAACTCCTTCAATAGAGGTAACCAAGAAATTACTGAAAGTATGTCATTTGAAGATGGTTTAAGGTGTTTAAAGGCAAAATTTGATGTTATTATGTTACAAGTTCAAATGGACACAATTAGGCATGAAATTGAGTAAAGGAGGAATGTTAATACTTTTAACTCTTATCATGTAATTTGTAAATTGTGTGGAGGTTATCATGCTACTCATACAAGTAGACAAGCACAAAATGTGGATTATTATGATGAATTTGGGCATTGTAATCCTTATCTTGATCAATATGATCCTAATTGGGGCAATTCTTGAGCTTATAGTTGGGATAATCAATGTGCTAATAGTACTTCTTCTTGTTTATATGATTACCAATCCGAATGTGTCCACTATGAATCAAAACCATCTTGGGAATTGGCAATAGAGAAGTTAGCTAATGCACCTCTACTTTGGAAATTAAAAAGTGAACCATTAGCTAATGATTCTAATGCATCTTGGGAGCTAGCTGTAGAAAATCTTCTAATCAATTTGATTTAGCCATAGAAAAGCTAGCAAATGCAACCTCCAACCATTTTGATAGGGTTAAGGAAATGTTAGATGAATTAACTTCTCACTTTGATAGAATACAAGACCAATTATATGCATTGTGTGAAGGTATTTCTTCTAATAATTTGCAAAATGATCCTAGCATGAATTGTGGAAATGTTGTATGTGAAAATGGATTGCATTTTGATGAAAATGATGAATCTCAATTGTGTTTCAGTGAGCAAATATCCATTTCACATGATAATATCTTTGAAACTAATTTTGAACCTCAAGAGGTGAGTTTTAATGATTCATTTTTCACCCCTCTTGAGGAGTGTATTGAAAGTATAGGTTTGAAAAGTATTATTGTCCAAGAAACCCATATGACATCTCCTTTGGTGAATTCTCAAGTGGTGCATATTCAAGGTAATATCTATGACTCACTTGAGATAGCGGTATGTTTCTTCCATCTCTTATATCGTTTGAATATGTGACTTTTGCTATTAAACCACCTTTTAATGATCCACTACGACAAAATTTGGTGGATTATTCATTAACAAAACCTCCTTGAGAAATGAGGTGAAAAAGTCGAGCCAATGACTATAAACAAAAGCGCTTATTGGGAGGCAATCCAATGTTTTGGCTATTTTATTTTGGTGTGATTTCATGTTTAAATTATGTATTGAGTTATTTTGTTGTTTTTCATTTGTTTCTCATTTTCCATCTTTAGGTTAATATTACTAATGGTTATCAAATGGAACGCATGAAGCATTGGAAATAAGTAGACAATGGTTCGTGAATTTCATGCTTTGTCATTTCGATCGCAACAATAGGGGAGTATTACTTTTCTTTATTTTGATTTTTCTTTTTATACATTGAGGACAATATGCATGTTAAGTGTGGGGGAAAGAATTGAGATTATATATATTGTATGTGATTGACTTGTTGGTTGCAAATATTGGACTTGTGTTTAAATTCAAAATTTTTTCAAAATCTGGTCCAAATTTATGAATTTACCCCAAATAGTTTCAAATTTTTTCAAATTTATCCAAAAGGGTAACAAGTTTTATACCATTAGTAGTTCAAATTCCTTCTACATTTGAGATAAATATATGTGATTTGGAAACTTCTTTTCTCATTTAATTTGGAAATAACTATTATGTGATTATAATTTGTGCATTTATAGGAAAGTATATCTTGTAAAGTGGAGAAAATTATGCCTATTTTTTTGCATATTTAATGAAATTTCTTCTCTTTATTTGATTTTATAAGTTAAGTGATAAATATGGTCAATAAGTACAATACTCTTCTTATGATTATTCTTTTGAGGAAATTATTATTATCTTTGCTATTAAAAAAAAAGAAAAAAAGTGGAAAGAAAAAATGTGTTATTCTTGGTTTTGATGATCACAAAGGACTTTGAAATGTTTATCTAACTCTCTTCAAATATAAGTATTTTTTGCCTATCAAAGAATCAGGTACGAATATGTCAAGAAATGAAAATCAACCAAAAGAAGAAGCAAAAACAGGACACTCATGTCGGACGTCCTAAGGAATCGGTCGGACGTCCGAAAGGATGAAGATCATTAAGAAGAAGATTCTGTCGGACGCTCGTGAGGAAGCATCGGACGTCCGGATGGATCGGACGTACTCCTCGGACGCACATCGAACGTGTCGGACGTCCTAAAAATTCCACAAAGTGTTGATGACTCTCTGCCAAGACTCTGTCGGACGCTCGTAAGGAAGCATCGGACGTCCTGAAGGATCGGACGCATGCTTCGGACGCACATCAATCTCATCGGACGTCCTAAAAATTCCACGAAGATTTGATAACTCTCTGGACGACGTTCGGACACAGAAGCTCGGACGATAAAATCCCATCGGACGTCCGAACAACAACTTGACTGATTTTCGGACGATGGGATCGGACGATGACTAAGCCGTCGGACGTCCGACAGCTCCAACGGCTAGCTGACTCTTCATCTGCCTTCTATCCGTTGGAAGTATTAATGAAGCCCATTTTTGGCTCCCTTTAAATACAAACGATTCTGATTCAGAAGAGGACTTTTGCACACTTTGTTTACAAGATCTCAAGAGATATTTTAGCTAGAAAATAGTCTCCAAAGCTAGATTTGTTCTCCAAGTGGTGTGAATTTCTTGTGAGCTTTTCTCTTGTGGTTGAAAGTTTCATTAGTGTAGCTTTGTTGAGGGTTATCTGAGTGATTGTAAAACTTCTTAGCTTGACTAAGTGAGGCTTAGGGCAAGGAGGAAGTGCTCCCTCCATTGTACATCTAGTTGATCATCTTTCATTAAAGAGAAGTTGCTCAACCTAGTGATTGGTCTTCAAGTTTGAGGAAAGCTTGGTAGACAATCGGTTTGATATTCTATCTTATTCTTTTTGTTTAATAAAATTCTTATTGCTTTTCTATACTTGTTTTTCGAATCAATATTGCTCTCTTCTTCTAATCTACTTGATTGATTATTACTAGAAAAGAAGGTAAATTTTTATTAAGCAAAGATTGCATAAATTTGATTAAGATTTTAATTAACCTAATTCACCCCCCTCTTAGGTTGTCTTTGGACCTTACAATTGGTATCAGAGCTTGGTCTCCTAGAGATTAAGCTCTAACGGTTTGGAGTAAAGATGACAACCAGTCATGCTATGTTTGTTGAGGGGCAATCTGTTACTAGGCCTCTCATGTTCAGTGGCTCCAATTATGTTAGCTGGAAAGAAAGGATGATTATCTTTTTGCAATCTATTGATATTGAGCTATGGTTTATTGTGAGTGAAGGACCGCATGAAGCTAACTTTTTTGATGCAGATACAGGGTTGCTTCGGCCAAAAAGAAGAGCTGAAATGATTGCTCAAGATAGGACTAATCTCACATTGAATGCCAAAGCCATGAATGTTCTTTATAGTGCCTTAGATTCAAATGAATCAATTAGAGTAAAAAGCTGTAAATCGGCCAAAGAAATGTGGGATAAGCTAAGAGAAATCCATGAGGGTGGTGACAACGTGAGAGAACAGAAAAAGGCTATCTTGGTCACAAAGTATGAATCATTTAAGATTGAACCTCTTGAGGATATTGACAAAATGTATTGCAGGTTCAATGACTTGATCAAAGATCTCGAGGTGTTGGGCAAAGAGTACACCTTGGGAGAGAAGAACAGGAAAATTCTCAATGCATTGGGCAAAGAATGGGAAAATAAAGTGACTGCAATAGAGGAGGCTAAGGATTTAAATTCTGTGCCTATTGAATCTCTCATTAACTCACTAACCTCTTATGAGTTGAAACTGAAATCTAAAGTGCAGGAGGAAGAGGATGCTAGTGCAAAGAGAAATATTGCTCTGAAGACTACTCAAAGTGAAGATGATCCAGCTCACTTGGATGATGAAGACTCGGATGGTGATGATAATGATCTTGCTCTCATTACAAGAGGCTTCAAGAGAATCTTGAATAAAAGGAAGTTTAGAAAGGGAGGACCTAGCAATCAATTTCAAAATTATTCATCAAATGCAAGGAACAAAGGAAAACAAGAATTCAACAAGAAGCTAGTGGATAAATGCTATGAATGTGGACAGCCTGGACACTATGCAAACGAATGCCCATGAAGAAAATGAAAGATGGGAAAGCTGATCGAAAGCCAAGATTCAACAACTTCCAGATTACTTGGAATGAATGCAACTCTGAAGGGGAAGTTGAAGAAGAGGAAGAATCAGCTCAAATGGCCTTCATGGCTATTGGAGATAATGAGGTAACTTCCATACACTCTCAATCTGAAAGTGATGATGAAGAAGATGATGATCTTGAATCCTTTGTTGAAAAACTGCATAATGCCTTGAAGGAATCCTATGATAAAAACAAGCAGCTAAAACAGAAAATTGCTTTTCTCATTCATGAAAATACAAGTCTTCTTCAACAAAATAAACAACTAAAGACTGACAATGATTGTCTTGTAAGAGCCGGATTTAATGTTCAAAATGAGCTTGATAGAAAGACAAATATTTGTAAAATGCTGAAGGAAAGACATGGTGATTTGAAGAAAAGAATGGACAACTTGGATGAGACTTTGAAAGCAAGAAAATAAGATTTTCTCAAAAAGAACATGTCATCTACCTTTCTTACTGCTCATCAAAGAACATTAGCACGCAACAAAAATGCACATGGTTTCACAACATATAGAAGAAATGGATTGAGATATGTCAAACCAGTACATGTTAAGGACTCTTCCATTATGTGTGATTTTTGTTGTCAAAAAGGGCATTTGAAAGGAGATTGCTATGTGAAAAGGAATCTGAACAAAGGGATGAAATGCATATGGTTAGTGAGATACAATGCTAACTATTGTGGACCCAAAAATTAAAAAGGGTACCAAACATTTTCTCTTTTCAGGAAAAAGGCTCAAACAAGTCCAAATGGTTTATTGATAGTGGCTGCTCAAGGCATATGACCGGTGATCCCTCTTTGTTCATAAAGCTAAAATCAAAATCAAGTGAAAAGGTGACATTCGGTGATGATGTGAAAGCTAAGATAATTGGAATAGGTGATGTTGGTAAGGATGGTGAAACTTTTGTTCATAATGTGCTCTTAGTTGATAATTTAGGTTATAACTTGCTTAGTGTTAGTCAATTGTGTGATAAAGACTTGAATGTGTTGTTTAAAAAGCATGAATGCATTGTGCTTGATTCCAAATATAATGTTGTGTTCAAAGGTAAGAGGTTTAACGACATATATATTGTGGTTCTTGATAAAATTGATTCTTCTAGCTTCAAATGTCTTAAAGTTTCAAATGAAGATCCTTGGTTGTGGCATAGGAGACTTTGTCATTTTAACATGGATTTACTAAAGGAAATTTCGAAAAAGGAGCTGGTTAGAGGCTTGCCAAAAATCTGTTTTGAAAAGGATAAAATTTGTGATGCATGTCAATTTGGAAAGCAAACAAAAGTTTCTTTTAAACCAAAGAAGTGTGTTTCAACTTCTAAACCTTTAGAACTCTTGCATCTTGACTTATTTGGTCCTACTCAAATCACTAGCTTGGGAGGTAAGAAATACTGTTTTGTGATTGTGGATGATTATTCTAGATATACTTGGGTGATATTTCTTGCTCATAAGGATGATGCCTTCAAGAATTTCACTTCATTGTTTGCTAAAGTGCAAAATCTGCTTGGCTTAAAAATTGTTAGGATTAGAAGTGATAATGGAACGGAATTCAAGTATTGTGGTTTTCCAGATTTCTGTGATCATAATGGCATAACACATGAGTTTTCAATTGCAAGAACTCCACAACAAAATGGTGTTGTAGAAAGGAAAAATAGGACACTACAAGAGGCTGCTAGAACTATGTTAAGTGAATGTAGCTTGCCAAAATACCTTTGGGTTGAAGCGGTAAACACTGCATGTTATGTGATGAACAGAATCCTTTTGAGACCCATTTTGAATAAGACATCTTATGAACTGATTTTTGATAAAAAACCTACGGTTGGATATTTCAAAGTCTTTGGTTGTAAATGTTTTATTTTAAATTTAAAGGAACATCTTGGTAAGTTTGAGAAAAAATCTGATGAAGGAATATTTTTGGGTTATTGTGAGAACAAAAGAGGATATAGAGTCTTTAATAGAAGGACTCTTGTGATTGAAGAAGCCATTCACATAACATTTGATGAAACTAATGATGATAATTCCAAAAGTTCGTGTGAGGATGATGATGTAGGTGTTCGTGAAGGAATGGAAAAGCTGAAAATTGGTGATGAAGGAATATCTAAACCAGCAGCAATGGAAATGATGGATGAAGCTCATAATGATCAAGAAAAGGGTGATGAAGATGAGAATGATGATTCAGTCAAAGACCTTCCCAATGCTTGGAAATTTAGCCAAAATCATCCAAGAGAGCTTATAATTGGTGATTCATCCGAAAAGGTAAAGATTCGTTCTTCATCTAGAAAATTGATAGACAATTTTGCTTTAGTTTCTCTTTTTGAACCCAAAAATATCAATGATGCTTTAAAGGATGATAACTGGATCTTGGCTATGCAAGAGGAACTTAATCAATTTGAGAGAAATAAGGTTTGGACACTTGTTGATAGACCTCAAAATCAACCTATCATTGGCACAAAGTGGATATTCAGAAATAAATTGGATGATAAAGGTGTTGTTGTAAGAAATAAAGCCAGATTAGTTGCTAAAGGATATGCACAAGAAGAAGGAATTGATTTTGATGAAACATTTGCTCCCGTAGTGAGATTAGAATCTATTAGAATGCTTCTTGCTTTTGCTTGTTTCAAAGGTTTCAAATTGTTTCAAATGGATGTGAAAAGTGCCTTTTTAAATGGTTTTATTGATCAAGAAGTATATGTGGATCAACCCCCTGGTTTTGAAAATACAAAATTTTCAAGTCATGTGTTTAAACTATCTAAAGCATTATATGGTTTAAAACAGGCTCCAAGAGCTTGGTATGAAAGATTAAGTGGTTTCTTGATTGAAAATGGTTTCAAAAGAGGTATTGTGGACACCACACTTTTTACTAAGCAAGTGTTAAATAACCTTCTTATTGTGCAAATATATGTTGATGATATTATTTTTGGTGCTACTAATGAGTATCTATGCAAGGATTTTTCCACCACTATGCAAAGTGAATTTGAAATGAGTATGATGGGAGAATTAAATTTCTTCCTTGGTCTTCAAATACATCAAGCCCTTGAGGGAATTTTTATAAATCAAGCAAAATATACCAAGGAATTGCTGAAAAGGTTTGGCATGGAGGACTCAAAGCAAGTTGGAACTCCAATGTGCACTTCTACAAAACTTGACAAAGATGAAGAAGGTAATCATGTGGATGAAAAGCACTATAGAGGTATGATCGGAAGTTTACTCTATTTAACCGCAAGCAGACCTGATATTATGTTTGCTGTTTGCTTGTGTGCTAGATTTCAATCTTGTCCAAAAGAATCACATTTAAATGCTGTTAAAAGAATTTTTAGGTATTTGAAAGGTACATTAGACTATGGTCTTTGGTATGCTAGATCTAATGAGTTTGCACTATATGGTTATTCGGATGCTGATTTTGGAGATTGTCGTGTGGATAGAAAGAGTACTAGTGGAACTTGTCATTTTCTTGGAAATTGTTTAGTCTCTTGGTTTAGCAAGAAACAATGTGCAATCTCTCTGTCTACAACCGAAGCGGAATATATTGCCGCTAGTGCATGTTGTGCTCAACTTTTATGGATGAAGCACACCTTGAATGATTTTGGATTGTTATATGACTGCATGCCTATATTCTGTGATAATAGTAGTGCAATTAATTTGACCAAAAATCCAATTCAACATTCTAGGACAAAGCATATAGATATAAAGCACCACTTTATTCGAGATCTTGTTCAAAAAGGTGAAATTTGTGTAAATTATGTTTGTTCTAAAGATCAATTTGCTGATATTTTTACCAAAGCTTTGCCATTAGATCAGTTCATTCATCTAAGATCAAAATTAGGAATAATCGAAAAATCATCTTAAAATTTCTCAAAGTCTTCGGACGTCCGAAAGAAGATGAACGGACGTCCGATAATGTTCTTCAGCTATTTTTTTCAGAAAACACCTGTTCGGACGAAGCTGTCGGACACACGACTTCGTTCGGCCGTCCGACAGTGCAACGACTCACTTTTTAAAATAACTTTTTCCCTCATTTGCTTCAAACTCTTTTTCTTCTATTTCCTCTCGGACGACAACTCTCTCATTTCTCACTCTCAAATTCATACCATTCTGAAGCTCTCATTCCCAAATTGACTCAAACAAAACTTTTCCTGGTTGATTGCGATTCATTTCTCCTGATCATTTCACCGAATCGCTTAACAATTCGTAAATTCCCAAATTTTCCTCAAAACCCTACTTTCTCATAACCGCTCTGTCAAATCTTGTTCAAGGCCTTTTTGTCCCAAAATTTCTGTGCGATTCACTTCCCTACTACTGTGTGCATCATTTGCATCCTTCATTCCACACATTTCGCACAATGGTGAATCTAAGAGGAGGAAAGGTTACTGCCGGACGCAAGCATCCACTCAGGGATGAGGAGGAGGATCTTCCTACGGTCAAACGTTCATCCAAACGCTTCAAGAGAGGAGCCGTAAAAGGTCAAATGTCACGGCCTACTCCACAACCCACCTCTCAACCTGAATCTGGACAGGGAACCTCTTCTCAACCGCCTCCAAAATCAGCCACACTCCCTACATTCTTTGATAATGCGGCAAAAGACAAACACTCCTGGATATCCCAGAAAGGTGTCATCCCTCAACGAATTGTAAACTCTTCTGAATTTCGCCACATAGGTTTAGAATCCATTCTGAGTCTATTTGCTTTCCAGAAATGGTCACATCTCGTTTCTATGCCCAATGTTTATTACCCTGAAATGCTGTATCAATTCTTTGCTAATCTTAGGAAAGGCACTGATCAGACTGAGATTATGTCCAGGGTTAATGGGGTAGACTTAGTCTTTGATTCTGAAATTGTGAATGATATTTTAAAAACTACTATTGAACCTGGATGCAAGGACAAAATTGTAAATTTCTTTTCCTATGAAGAGCACCCTACTGCTGATAATCATTTTGATGGGGCTAAAATGTTAACTTATTTTAAAAGAAGTTTTTCCTCCCCTGCTGATGCTAAACTGAATGATCTTGCTCCTGTGAATCTAATTACCTTTTCAATCATTTCAAACCTGCTTGTACCCACTGATGGCCATAGAACTGATGCAAACAAAATGGAGTTGTATCTCTTTTACTGTTTTCGAGAAAAAATTCGTATTGATTTTGGTTTTGTCATGTGCAAGTTTTTACTTCGCTACACCACTGATTCTCGCAGAAAATTATCTTATGGAAAGTTTCTTCAAAAGATTTTTGAGTTTTACAAAGTTCCAATTCTAGGTATTTGTCCCAAAGAAGCATCTTCTTATGCCTTTACCAAAGGATATTTTGAAAGGAAAAATCTTGTTTTTAAAGATAATCTGTGGGCTTATAAGGGGGCATCATCTAGTGAACAGAGGTCTAAGACTGCACATGATCCTTCATCTGTTTCACTCACTCCCATTCATCCCAGGAAGTCTGCCACTAAACCAGCTTCCTCCTCCAATGATGAAGTGATTGAGTTCCTTCGTGAACTCAAACAGCATGTTCTTCTTCTAGAACATGGTCTAATGCTCACCATGTCCTCTGAGCAACAAACAGCCTTCCTAGACAAAAAGAACCTTCTTTTTCCCCCACCTGTGGTGGAGGAAGTTTCCCATGACAAAGAACCACACCCCACTGATCCAAGCTCATCAATTCCAGACCCTGGTTCATCAACTCCTGTGACTCCTCATGGCCCTTCCACATCAGATAAAGGCAAGGCACCAGTTGAAGAAGCTGCTGCAGATGATGAAGAAACTGAAGAGGAGGACCTCTCCCAATATCAGCTCTCTCGAAGAACACCTGGATCCACATAGTTCACCATTTAGGACATTTGCATTTTGTTTGTCTATTTCATGTGTTTGTGGTGTTCAACAATGGATATGTAGATGAATTCAACATTTGATTATGATTATGTTTATGTTTCTTTTGGTACTGTTTAAGTATTTTGAATGATGATTGTGTGGATGTAATGAATTTTGTGGATGATTGTGTGGATGTTCAAGTATTTTTGAATGATGTTTGTGGATGAGATGGATGTGATTGACTGCCCTTTTGTGATGACAAAAAGGGGGAGAGGACTGGATTGATTGATGATTGATGATTGATTGATTGATGATTTGATTAAATTTGGATTGGCTGATGGATTGAATTGGTAAAATGTTGGATGTTGGCTGCTTAATTGTCATATTTTGGATAATTGTTTAATTCGGTTGGGCAGCCAAGTGAGGGGGAGTTTTTCAAAATTTTTTATGATTCACTAAGTAAGGGGGAGTTCTTGTCTATTGAGAAAGGGGGAGTTTTTATTGCAATCATCAAATCTCATTTCAAACCTTTGTTTTGTCATCATCAAAAAGGGGGAGAATGTTATTCTTGGTTTTGATGATCACAAAGGACTTTGAAATGTTTATCTAACTCTCTTCAAATATAAGTGTTTTTTGCCTATCAAAGAATCAGGTACGAATATGTCAAGAAATGAAAATCAACCAAAAGAAGAAGTAAAAACATGACACTCATGTCGGACGTCCTAAGGAATCGGTCGGACGTCCGAAAGGATGAAGATCATTAAGAAGAAGATTCTGTCGGACGCTCGTGAGGAAGCATCGGACGTCTGGATGGATCGGACGTACTCCTCGGACGCACATCGAACGTGTCGAACGTCCTAAAAATTCCACAAAGTGTTGATGACTCTCTGCCAAGACTCTGTCGGACGCTCGTAAGGAAGCATCGGACGTCCTGAAGGATCGGACGCATGCTTCAGACGCACATCAATCTCATCGGACGTCCTAAAAATTCCACGAAGATTTGATAACTCTCTGGACGACGTTCGGACACAGAAGCTCGGACGATAAAATCCCATCGGACGTCCGAACAACAACTTGACTGATTTTCGGACGATGGGATCGGACGATGACTAAGCTGTCGGACGTCCGACAGCTCCAACGGCTAGCTGACTCTTCATCTGCCTTCTATCCGTTGGAAGTATTAATGAAGCCCATTTTTGGCTCCCTTTAAATACAAACGATTCTGATTCAGAAAAGGACTTTTGCACACTTTATTTACAAGATCTCAAGAGATATTTTAGCTAGAAAATAGTTTCCAAAGCTAGATTTGTTCTCCAAGTGGTGTGAATTTCTTGTGAGCTTTTCTCTTGTGGTTGAAAGTTTCATTAGTGTAGCTTTGTTGAGGGTTATCTGAGTGATTGTAAAACTTCTTAGCTTGACTAAGTGAGGCTTAGGGCAAGGAGGAAGTGCTCCCTCCATTGTACATCTAGTTGATCATCTTTCATCAAAGAGAAGTTGCTCAACCTAGTGATTGGTTTTCAAGTTTGAGGAAAGCTTGGTAGACAATCGGTTTGATATTCTATCTTATTCTTTTTGTTTAATAAAATTCTTATTGCTTTTCTATACTTGTTTTTCGAATCAATATTGCTCTCTTCTTCTAATCTACTTGATTGATTATTACTAGAAAAGAAGGTAAATTTTTATTAAGCAAAAATTGCATAAATTTGATTAAGATTTTAATTAACCTAATTCACCCCCCTCCTAGGTTGTCTTTGGACCTTACAATTGGTATCAGAGCTTGGTCTCCTAGAGATTAAGCTCTAACGGCTTGGAGTAAAGATGACAACCAGTCATGCTATGTTTGTTGAGGGGCAATCTGTTACTAGGCCTCCCATGTTCAGTGGCTCCAATTATGTTAGCTGGAAAGAAAGGATGATTATCTTTTTGCAATCTATTGATATTGAGCTATGGTTTATTGTGAGTGAAGGACCGCATGAAGCTAACTTTTTTGATGCAGATACAGGGTTGCTTCGGCCAAAAAGAAGAGCCGAAATGAATGCTCAAGATAGGACTAATCTCACATTGAATGCCAAAGCCATGAATGTTCTTTATAGTGCCTTAGATTCAAATGAATCAATTAGAGTAAAAGGCTGTAAATCGGCCAAAGAAATGTGGGATAAGCTAAGAGAAATCCATGAGGGTGGTGACAACGTGAGAGAACAGAAAAAGGCTATCTTGGTCACAAAGTATGAATCATTTAAGATTGAACCTCTTGAGGATATTGACAAAATGTATTGCAGGTTCAATGACTTGATCAAAGATCTCGAGGTGTTGGGCAAAGAGTACACCTTGGGAGAGAAGAACAGGAAAATTCTCAATGCATTGGGCAAAGAATGGGAAAATAAAGTGACTGCAATAGAGGAGGCTAAGGATTTAAATTCTGTGCCTATTGAATCTCTCATTAACTCACTAACCTCTTATGAGTTGAAACTGAAATCTAAAGTGCAGGAGGAAGAGGATGCTAGAGCAAATGATAAGATAAGATTCTATGAGTTGATCATTATGTACCTCCTTGGTGTGCAAAGACCAGAAATTTCGGCTCCCCTTTTGTCCAAGAAAAACCGTGAAAGCTCCCTTCCTTTATAGCTTAAGATGATCCTCTAGTGTATAGTTAAGTGTTCTCCAATTTTTGTGTGAATTTGGTGAGTTTTTGTGAGATTTTGTTAAGAAGAAATGAAGAGCAATGGAGTCTTGAGAGAGGAGGGTGGTGGCCGCCAGTTTCTGGTGAGGAAGAGAGAGAGGGAAACTGATTTTTTGAAGCTTCTTAGAGAAGCTTAATGAATGGTAGCTTGTGTGTACAAAAGTCAAATTTAAATAGTGTAGCGCGCGCGCGTTTCGTGCTCAAATCCTCTCGCGTTCGTTTCACTAGTGCACTAAACCTCTAGTACACTTATATTCATACAAATATTATTCACTCTTAATTGTCCCAAAACAAGGGTCTAAAGTCTCTCAAGTAAAATCGCGTGTGTGAAAACGCGTATCACCAATTTAAATGCGATAACGCGAAACCTTCGAGAAATTCCTATAACGATTGTACTACTAACTATCACTTGAGTACCTAAACATAACACTACCTATTTTAGGACCATTGTACAAGTCTCCAATTTTCCAAACTTATTGTACTCTCAATCAGTTAAAATTTTCCAAACGCGTTTTCACTTTTTCACTAAACAAGCTTCTAAGAAAAATAATTTTTTGAAACGAGACACTTTAAAAATATATCGAAGCTATAATACTATGTACTTAGGTCCAATAAGGCTAGAAAATATTATTCGTGGCAAAAATCTAAATAAATAATTGATTTAGCCAAAAAAAATAGGGATTTAAAAATAATAGTTTTTCGAGTCCTCACATCCTCTCCCCCTTAAGAGAATTTCGTTCTCGAATTTTTATCTTGATTGGCAAACAAGTCTGGATACTTCTCTCTGATCGTTTCTTCAACTTCCCATGTTACTTCCTCAACTCCGTGGTTCCTCCAGAGAACTTTTACTAGTGGTATCTGCTTGTTCCTTAATTCCTTCACCTTTCGATCCAGAAGTTTCACCTGTTTCTCCTCATAGGTCAAAATCTCATCAATTTCAACATTTTCCGGTCGTACGACGTGAGAAGGGTCCGGATGGTACTTTATAAGCATAGATACATGAAACACATTATGGATTCAAGATAAACTCGGTGGTAATTCCAACTTATAAGCTACACTCCCCACACGTTGGATAATCTTGTAAGGCCCTACAAACCTCGGCTGTAACTTCTTTCTTTTTCCAGACATCAAGCTTGCTTTCAAAGGTGTAATCTTGAGAAATACCAAATCTCCAACAGTAAACTCCAAATCCTTTCTCCGATTATCAGCATAACTCTTTTGCCGGCTCTGAGCGGTCTGAATTCTTTGGCGTACCAACCTTATTTTCTCATTAACTTCTTCAATCCAAGATACTGTGATCGGGTCTAAGATTTTCCGTTCACCTATTTCGTCCCAACAAATTAGAGACCTACATTTCCGACCATAAAGTGCCTCATTCGGGGCCATCTGAATAGAAGAGTGAAAACTATTGTTGTAGGCAAATTCCACTAAAGTCAAAAACTTACTGCAACTCTCTCCAAAATCCAGAACACAAGTCCTTAACATGTCCTCAAGAGTTTGAATTGTCCTCTTAGACTGTCCATCAGTCTGGGGATGATAAGTGGTACTAAAATTCAACTTAGTCCCCAATACCTCTTGCATCTTTTGCCAGAATCTCGAAACAAATTTCGAATCCCTGTCGGACACGATACTTACAGGTATTCCATGCAACCTAATGATCTCATCCAAATACAACTTGGCCAGCTTCTCTAACGGGTATTTCATATTAATCGATAGAAAATGGGCCGATTTGGTTAATCTATCCACTATTACCCAAATAGCATCATGGCTTCTTTGTGTCCTTGGCAATCTCAATACAAAATTCATGGTAATGTTTTCCCATTTTCACTCAGGTATTTCCAAGGGTTGCAAAAGTCCCGACGGTTTCTGATGTTCGACCTTAACCTGTTGGCAAACTAAGCATGTTTGGACAAATTGGGCAATCTCCTTCTTCATATTCTCCCACCAGTAAAGACTCTTCAAGTCTTGGTACATTTTATTCCCTCCAGGATGTACCGTAAACTTCGATCGGTGTGTCTCTTCTAAGATTTTCTTCTTAAGTCCTTTATCCTTTGGCACTACTATCCGATTCCGAAATCTCAATATTCCATTTGACCCCAAATTAAAATTCGTCTTGTCTCCCATTTTAACCTTTTCCACCCACTTTTGCACTTCAGTGTCCTTTTCTTGAGATTTCTTAATGCGTTCCAACAAAGTGTAATTCACTACGATATTCCCCAAAATGACTTTCCTCGGTTCCAGTCGAGAATTCCCATAACTAACTTCTTCCAACAACTAAAATTTCTTAACCATCAATCCAGCTACTTGCACTTGACGGCTCAAAACATCGGCCACTACATTGGCTTTTCCGGGATGATATTTAATCGTACAATCATAGTCCTCTAGAAATTTCATCCATCTACGTTGCCTCAAATTCAGCTCCTTTTGAGAAAATAAGTACTTAAGGCTTTTGTGGTCTGTAAAAACCTCAAATGTCACTCCGTACAGATAATGCATCCATTTCTTCAAAACAAAGACCACAGCTGCTAACTCCAAATCATGAGTCGGGTAATTTCCTTCACGCGGTTTCAATTTTCTAGAGGCATATGCTATCACTCTGTCATTTTGCATTAGAACACACCCTAATCCTTCCTTAGAAGCATCCGTGTAAACCGCAAAACTATCCTGTCCACTTGGTAGAGCTAACACAGGTACTCTTGTCAACCGTCTTTTCAACTCCTGAAAACTTTTTTCATACTTAGGACTCCATAGAAACTTTCCATTTTTCTTGATCAATTCAGTTATGGATCCAACAATTTTTGAAAAATCCTGGATGAATCTCCGGTAATACCCTGCCGATCCTATAAAACTTCAAACTTTCGTTGAGTTTTTCGGTCTTTTCCACTTTGAAACAGTTTCAACCTTAGCTGGATCTAGTTTAATCCCATCATTAGAGATTATATGCCCTAAGAAAGTCACTTCTTTTAACCAGAATTCACACTTGCTAAACTTAGCATATAATTGGTATTCTCTCAAAGTTTGTAAAACAATCCTCAAGTGTTTTTCATGCTCTTTCACATTCTTAGAATACACCAAAATATCATCAATGAACACTACCACAAATTGATCCAAATAAGGCGTAAAAACCCTATGCATTAAATCCATGAAAGCGGCAGGTGCATTTGTTGACCCAAATGGCATCACGGCAAACTCAAAATGCCCCTACCTCGAGTTAAAAGCAGTTTTGGGTATATCCTTCTCCAAAATTCTCAATTAATAGTAGCCCTGTCTCAAATCCAACTTCGAGAATACTACCGCCCCTTGCAATTGGTCAAATAACTCATCAATATGGGGCAACGGGTATTTATTCTTAAATGTAACATCATTCAAGTCTCGGTAGTCTATACACAGTCGCAGACTCCCGTCCTTCTTCTTAACAAACAAAACTGGGGTTTCCCACGGCGAATCACTTTTCCGTATAAAATTTCGTTCTAACAAGTCTTGTAGTTGCAATTTCAACTCCTTCAATTCGGGTGGGGCCATTCGATACGGCGTCTTAGAAATAGGGGCTACTCCCGGAGTTACATCGATCTTAAAGGATATTTCCCGTTCCGGGGGTAGGAACTCCAATTCTTCAGGAAAAACATCGAGAAATTCTTTCACTACAGGCATGTCTTCCAAATTCACCTTATCACTAGGGATATTGATAAGAAAAGCCACATATCCTTGAACTCCTTTACTTAACAACTTTCTAGCCCGGATCCCTGAGATAAGTGCAGACGAAATTAATTTACCCCTTACATCCAGTTTCAGGGTTGCTTCTCCTGGAATACGCAACTCTACAATCTTCGTCGTACAGTTTAACTGAACATTATAACGGGCTAACCAATCCATCACCAAGATTACATCATATCCCTTAATCGTCAAATCTATCAAATCAGCCAATAATTTTCGTTCCCCAATCCAGACTTCACTCTATACACCAAGTTAGCAATTAGACTTTGATCCCCAGTAGGCGTTTTAACCTCTAGATCATATAGTAACTTAATTGGCTTCAAGTCTATCCCACTCATGAAGTTAGGGTTTACAAAAGAATGTGTAGCACCTGGATCAATTAAAACCCTAACTAAACGGTGAAAGATTGGGATTGTACCTTCTACCACCTCAGTCGCCTCAGGAACTTGTTGATAATCCAGTGCATAAACCCTGATCGGTACTTTCGGTCGGCTCCCTCCAGCACTGGTTTGCTTAGAGGCTGACTTTTCCGGTCTCTGGGTATCACCTCCCGTCTTCATTTTGTTTGGACAGGTCGCGAGCTGGCGCTCGGTACTGCCGCAGGCCAAGCACTTCCCAAACTTTCTCCATGTGACGCCCCGAAAGAATGAGTGTGAGAGACCGAAAATTTTTATATATTTTCGAGACATTATTTTATTTCCTTGTCTATAATTTTATGCCTTTCTTCAATATATTAATTTCCTATACATTTTTATAAGGAAATATAGTTTTCAAATCATTTTCTTGATACAAGTTAGTCCACGTTAATTTTGAAGTGTATTATGAACGTGGGACCCGCAAGTGCGGTAAATGCAATATATTTTTGACAACTTGTTGGAGTTTTGTATTAAGTGATATTATTTTTACAAGGTGTTAAGAGATTTGTATTGGAGAGACAAAAAGATAAGTTTTAAACCTAAAGGTGACAAGTGTCACCATAAGATTAAGTCTTGAGTTTGACTACTATTCATAACTTTACCATTTAATTAAAATTGGCCAAAAATCTCTTCATTTCAAGCTTCACTTGGCCGAATTCTCTTGCTCAAAGAAGGAAAGAAATCTTCCAACTTCCTACTTCATACTCTTGCTCCAATCTTTAAGTCCAACCGATAAAACTCCAAATCATTCCATAAAATCTCTTTGCTAAGTGGTCTTGAGGTGATTGGTGAAGTTATTTGGAAACTTATGGTGCTAAGTGGTCTCTTTTCTTTGGTTCCAAGGTAAGTGACCAAGGAACCCTTCCTTTAATCTTGTTAATGTTCAATTGATGGCTTATGTGAGTTAAATAGATGGTTTTAGGTGTTATTTTGTGACTTTGGTTGAAATTGGTGAAGTTTTATAATTATTGGTGATTTTTCTGTTTTCATATGGATATGATTATGTGGTCATGTATGATGATTGGAAATGATATTTAAGGAAGCTAGAAGGTGAAAAAAGTGGTTAATTGCAAGCAATTTCTGTTTTGGAAAGAAAATTGAAAAGTTAGGGTTTTAATGTTCTACATTCTGCCCGGTTTTGTAGCTCCTAGTTAGAGGCCGAATTGGCCTTGCCTTAAAACATGCAAGTTGTAGGGAATGACATTTTGGAGGTGTCTACAAAATTTCAGGTCAATCGGAGCAGCGTAGCTTGTGAAAAGTCGAAATTACTATTGCTGTCCTGGTTTTACCCTAATGTAAGAATTGCGCCTGTAATTGGTTGTTTTGGCTGGAATTTCTTCCGAATTGGTTGTTGAGGTCTTCTGATGAAATTTAGCCATGTTTCTTAGCTTTTAGATGGTTTTTGAATTTCTGGATTTGGACTTGGATAGCCTGATTTATGATGTTTCCGCTAGAATGCGTTCTGTGAATCTGTTTTTGTGATTCTGGTATGGTATCTTGCATTTTTTACCTGGTTACACTCGAAACTGGGTTGAGTGACTTTCTGTAATATTGTAGCCCTATCTCTTAGCTTCAAAACGGTGTATCTTTCACCTTCTTCTGACAATCGTAGCGCCTTTGGTGCCATTACCGCAAAATGACGTCAAAACTATTTTTCTGGTTTTGAGCTTAACTTTCATTTCCGGACTTTTCCCTAGCTTGACTTGTACTAGTACTACTTGGAGCTTGCTGAATGGCTATTGAATGAACTTGTTGTTGTGTGTGTACCTTTGGGTTTGAATGAGAAAAATAATGAAGCCATGATGGCTGGAAAAGTTAGCAAATTCAGGGGAAGTGCTGTCCGAACTTTGAAGGGATTTATTTGCATTGAGTTTGTGATCTAAGACTTGGATTTGAGCAAGGCAATGTTATATGCTGGATGATTTCTGAGCCGTGGAGGTGAGTGACCCCAAACTATTGTTAAAGCTTCTTATGAAATGTTTCTTGCATTATTTACTCGACTGCATCTCATGCGTGCTTGCATGTGAATTCATGATATGATTTTGGCTTCAATGAGCTCTTGGGAAGTCTTGTGCTGGACACCAACGTCTCCACCTCTGTTTACTTGGAGCAAATGGCTCCGGAGCTCAAAAAAGGGCTCCCTCTTAATGTTAACATGAATGTTAAATGTTCTATTTGAGCGTTGGGTGTTCAAGTGCTATGACTTCACTGGCTCACGAGAGCAATAAACGGACATTTGATCTCTGAATCATGACATCATCGAAAGGATCGAAATGCAACATTGTGAAATATATTTGATTACTGATTTTGCTGGTTACTCGCTGAGCTTTTAGCTCACCCCAAAACTATTTTATTCCCCTCCACAGGGCTCGTGGCGAAGGAAACGTTTGTATTAAAGTTCTCCGTGTGAATGGTTGGTATCAAGGATCAGAGTGGCGCAGTGGAAGCATGGACGCTTCGCTTTTGATATGTAATTATTTATTGGAGAATTTGATGTAATATTTGAAGTTTTATCTTGTAATCTGTTTGAGGAATGTAGTGAACGACTGAGTCCCGGCGAGAGCTGGGCAGGCGGCCCGCCGAACCCTCTGGTTCGCCTTAGGGGGAGGTGGGGCTGTCACACTCCAACAGTCATTTTCAGAATAGTTGGGTTTTCCGCAGTACCCACACTTAACGTGAGAGGTCACTGCTGAACCACTAGAAGGCGCTCTCCTTGCCTGTGTCAGTCCACTACGACCTCCTCTAGATAAAGCTCCTCTCGAAACTCCGGCAGTCCTCGGTCCTCCCGCTCCTCTTCCCATTTTGGAAGGCTGTGCACTTTTACTAGTTTGTCCAGAGGTATGACTAGAAAAGTTTCTTTTCTATTGTGGAAGTCCCTTACTTGCATCCTTGCATTTTCTACCCTTTGAGCTTTCTCTAGTGCCTCAGTGAACGTAGAGATTTGGGCTACAGCCAAGCCCTCTTGTATCTCTACATAAAGTCCCTGAACAAACCGTCTAATCATTTTTTGCTCATTGGTCACCAATTCGGGAGCGTACTTTGAAAGTTTAGTAAATTTTTCTTCATACTCAGCTACACTAAGAGTTCCCTGTTTCAGCTTGATAAATTCATCCTCCCTCTTCTCTTGGATTAAGGACGGAAGAAACTTTTCATTAAATTCCCTTGTGAAATTCTCCCAAGTCCAACGGGTTTGAGTTCTCTCCCATTTTCCTTTTATCAGATCCCACCAAGCACGGGTTACTCCCTCAAATTGGAAAGCAGCGAAGTTCACTCGCCTATTCTCAGTGTAATCTAGAACGGCGAATATGTTGGTCATCTTCTCTAACCAATTCTCCGCTACTTCAGGGTCGGGTTCACCAATAAACTTAGGCGGGTTGAACTTTAGGAACCTTTTCAAGGCTCTATCCTCTCATCTTTCCTGACCCTCAGGTTGGTTGAACGGTCCAGGGTCTTGTCTATCAGCTAAGCGGTCTAGGATATCAGTCATCATATTAATGGCAGTAGCCACTTGATTACCCTCAATATTTTCCTAACCTTGGATCGGTCTAGTTGCCAATCCCTGGTCATCCCTTTGAGGTTGGGCCTGTCTAGTCCCTCGCCCACGACCTCGACCATGGCCTCGACCACCTCTTAGTCCTTCCATAACCTAGGCGTGCCTAGTGCAAGAAATAAATAAATTATACGATGCAAAGTAGAGAGCAGGAACCAATCAAGAAAATATTGAAAATAACAATAATTTACATTCATTAGCATATCAAGTTCATACAATTAGCAAGTCATGGGGTAGTCACAAAAATATAGCACACAGATGCCACAAGAGTACTTTTAGTCACAGAGGACTAAAGTAAAAGCAAGTGCTTCAAAAGTAAGCCACACAGTCATGCAAGATACAATGGCCTCAGCACTTAGCATCACCCCTGCTAATTCTAACTGTACTAGTCAAAAGGGTCAAAAGAAAAGTCCATCAATCTAGACCTAGTCCACAGTAGGACTATCAGGAGGAACCTCCTCCTCAGGATCCTCCTTCGAATCTTCCTTCTCAGAGTTATGGACTGCCTCCATCGCCTCATCCACTAGCCTAGTAGCATGAGTCAAAATCCTGGAAGCCCGACCACGGACCTCCCCTCTCAAACTAGTAAGTCGAGCCCTAGTACTCTCGAGCTCCTCACGAACAACTGCGGATGTGGCCACCTCACCCTTGATCATCTCCCCAAGCTCGGCAATCCGCTCACCCTGAGCGCCCACCATCTGTCTTAGCTCGTCCACCTCTACCTGTAACTCTCGGTTAAGATCCACCAGCTGACGACGCTCGTCGTCCAGAGCAAGCACAAGATGATTCGGGTAGGCGAAGGTCAACCTACACGGACACTGGGGATACCTAGTAGTAGGTGAATAGCGTACATGAGCTCCCCCCCTAGAGCTCGGTAGTAAATAGGCCTAAGGGGCTCTTCATGGCCATTCCCATTAGCCGCCGGGGCTCCATTTCCGTTCTTCATCCCTGCAAAACAATCACACTTTTCGGTTAGAAACTTAATCACTACCTAGTCCGGATATCCCGCAATGCATGCCTAACTTAATTACTAGTTCATCCCAAATGTCACTTGAGGTAAGACTAACGTAGTTGCTAGCTTACCCCAAGTATCACTTAAGGTATGACTAAGTCATCCTCTATCGAATCTTCAAGGTAGAGTATCTAATATGTCTCCCAAATAGATTTCTAACCTAGCGCTAACCTAGCGCTCTGATACCAACTGACGCCCCCACTTCTCCCTAAGGCGAACCAAAGGGTATCTGTGGGACTCCTGCCCAACTCTTGCCAGGACTCAAGCAATTCCATTCGAACTTATTACCAGTCTACACAACACAAGTAAATAACTTAAATACAGTAAAAGCGGAAGCGTTCAACCTTAACAATAGTCATCCATTAACCAACCCGCACGTCGGGTGTTCAAAGTACATCTTAAATCCCAAATATATATCACGCCACAAATGTTACATTTCAATTCCAAAAGTACAACCCAAAACCAAGGGCATAACCAAAATATAATAGATACCCTAAACAAAAGTACATCAGGAGGGTTTCTCCAATACATCTCCGAGTCCAATCCTGTTAAGGAAAACAAATTTACAGGGTGAGCAAAATGCTCGTGAGGCCAAGAACACACATGCAAGCACGTAGTCCAGATACCAGTCCCAAATAACAGTTCAAGAGATAATTACAAGTAATTAATAAAGCCAGTGAAAGTAAACAGAAATAATTCAAGGAGCTAAGTTCCACTTGCTGTGTCGATGACATTCGTATACCTCCCCGCGATGACACTCCGTCAACCAGGTCGGTATTTCCAATCCGTAGAACTCCACTAACTTCCCATCCGTCCACCGTACACCGCTCGGGGCCCGCACGTTATTTATAAGGCGATACTCCACAAGTATGCCAAGCAAGATCTCTCAATAGATCAAACTTATCATGTGAATCTCATGACTCACCGAGGTTCCCGACCAAGCCCATGCCGGCTCGAGTTCCAAGGTCGGTCTATGAGTTTAGGCGTCCCCCATGTACATGTAATTGTCGAGGAGATTCACTCTAACGACGTATGCACTCATAGCATACCAAGTCATGTATACAAGTATTTGATAGGTCCAAGCATGTAATTCAGGATATGTAAGTCTAGCAAGTCAGGCCAAGCATGAATCATTTATTTCAAATGAATACGAGTGCGATAAAGTACACACTCGACTCCATTTTATCAAAACCAGGTAGATTAAGCAAGACAAGTATGTATTAAGTTCACAGGAGTTCAAGTAAACATGCACTTGATACTCACTAAGTAGTAAGTAGTCTCAACCAAAATTTAAGCGTTCACCGTGGGATCCTCTTGAGGGTTCTCGTGTGCGCCTGAGCAAATATTAGTGAAGTATCACTCATATATCCCAATTATCAAGGAAGATTGTACACTAATACAATCTAAGGAAATTTCATGAAAACGAACCTCAATTACTCGTAAATCGAGGTTTAAATGGAGTTTCTTAAAGTACACGGGTAATCGAGTTTTCATTTTGGGAAATCAAGTATAAAACATTCAAGAAATATTGAAGAAATAAGGAGTACTTGAAAACTCCCTTCCCTTGAAATTTGGAAAAACTTCAGGTTTGATACAATATTTTGAAAAATCGTATCTCACATTCTACATGTCAAAAATTGGAAAAATTGGTGCCCTTGGAAACCTCTTTGAAAGTACTAAAAGTTCTTAGAAGGCATTTTTCCATGATTCTAAATGAAAGATACTCAAAGATGAGCTCAAAGATACTCAAAAATGAGCTCAAAAATGAGTTTTTGTGAGGTTTTGTGAAGAAGAAATGAAGAGCAATGGAGTCTTGAGAGAGGAGGGTGGTGGCCGGCAGTTTCTGGTGAGGAAGAGAGAGAGGAAAACTGATTTTTTGAAACTTCTTAGAGAAGCTTAATGAATGGTAGCTTGTGTGTACAAAAGTCAACTTTGAATAGTGTAGCGCGCGCGTTTCGTGCTCAAATCCTCTCGCGTTCATTTCACTAGTGCACTAAACCTCTAGTACACTTATATTCATACAAATATTATTCACTCTTAATTGTCCCAAAACAAGGGTCTAAAGTCTCTCAAGTAAAATCGCGTGTGTGAAAACGCGTATCACCAATTTAAATGCGATAACGCGAAACCTTCGAGAAATTCCTATAACGATTGTACTACTAACTATCACTTGAGTACCTAAACATAAAACTACCTATTTTAGGACCATTGTACAAGTCTCCAATTTTCCAAACTTATTGTACTCTCAATCAGTTAAAATTTTCCAAACGCGTTTTCACTTTTTCACTAAGCAAGCTTCTAAGAAAAATAATTTTTTGAAACGAGACACTTTAAAAATGTATCGAAACTATAATACCATGTACTTAGGTCTAATAAGGTTAGAAAATATTATCCGTGGCAAAAATCTAAATAAATAATTGATTTAGCCAAAAAAAAAATAGGGATTTAAAAATAATAGTTTTTCGAGTCCTCACAGATGATGGTTTAAAGTGATAAAAATAAAATATGAAGTGTAAAAGAGAAAATGCAATTAAGAACAAAAGTCAGTTTTGGCAACCTGTGGTATTTCGGCTATATCTTGAGCTATACACATTGGATTAAGATGATTCTTAAACCATTTTGAAGCTAAGAGACAGATCTACATTTGGTATGAGACATCAAAGTCCAGTTTAGCCGTATTTCTAGTCAAAAAGTCGAAATATAGAAGTCAAAGTCTGCTGTCAAAAATTGACAATAGAGTTCTGACCAGTCAGTGGTATTTTGATCATATTTTGGTCCTCAGAGCTCCAAATTGGATAATTCTTGATGTTTTGGAAAGCTAAGTCAAATATCTACAACTTTTGTGTTTTACAGAAGAGCTATTTCGGCTTCAAATATCGAGAAAATATCAGTTGAAAATTTGCATGATAGCTGTAATTTGCTGACCAACTTGCCTTGTTTACACACAACCTTTCCAACTCAATTTCAGTTGTATCTGACCAAAAATAAGTTGGAAAGTTGGAAAGACAATTCAAGAGAATTTCAAGATTCAATTTTGTCAACTAGAAACAACTTCTCTTGAATTCTCTATAAATGGCAGCCTTTGAAAACCATTTTGATAACTTTGGAAGGCTAGAAAGAACTCCACAAAAAATGTAGTCTTCACTAGTTTTTCTTGGTTCATTAGTATAGTATAGGTAGAGTAGTTTTTCCTTCTTGTATTTGTATCTAGATTTGCATGAAGATTGGAGAAGCAAAGATGGAGAGTTAGAGCTCATGTGACAAGGGTGACATCTCTCCTATCACTTTTTCTTTTGTATTTGATTTCATGTTTAGCTATAATACAAGTTTGGCTTTGTTTTTCTTCATGTTTTTCTAAAGTTCATGCCTAGAGTATGGATGAACTTTCTATATCTTGTTTATGATGTTTACTTAGTTATTTGGTGATATTATTTTGAGCAAATTATTTATCACTTTTGCTTTTCTAATCATGATTAATCGGCCAATAGTTGTGATTATCTAAAGGTGTTAAATTTGCAATAAAAATTGGAATTTAACACTAGTTCAAAGAAGTGATAAACTTAGGGAGTACACTCACGAGAGTAGAGGTGCACCTATGTGACTTTAGTGACTTGTTTCATTTAATTTCATAAAAGAAATGTACTTGTAATTAATTCATAACCACGAGAGTAGGTATGATTTAGCTACAAGTATAGTTGATTCACTACGAGAGTAGGTTTCACATATATTAGGAAATTACGCCATAACTAGCCAAGATAATAGTATTCACTTAACCGGTAACTTCATTTACAAGAGTAGTAAGGAATTCCATATCTCTAGGAGCTTTCTAGTATTATTTTCGTTATTTTTATATTTATGGTAGTCTAGATAATAAAGAAATTTGAAAAACACCGGTAATTGCAATCTTTCCGGTGGGATCGACCCTTAATCCCCTATACTCGCTCACGATTCGTATACTCGCGATAAATCGCGCGTGGCATATTTAGGAATTTATAAATGTAAAACTTGATTAGGATGAGTTTAATGTTATATGTATACCCCGCGCACGTCAAGTTTTTGGTGCCGTTGCCGGAGAAGATTTGGTAATATCGGTATGAAAAACAACTTTATTCGTTTAGACATTTTATTAGTTATAGTGTGAAAGTTATTTTCTTTTATTTTAGTGTTTTATGTTTGTATGCATTTTATCACCTATTCTTCTTACTAATTTTGCTCTTAAGTTGTTTAAAAGTAATTTTAGGTAATGAGAAGGGTAGGTCAATTTGGAAGACAATGCTTGAGAAATGTAAGATTGGCAATGGATGGTTACCAAGTGCAAAACTCCTTCAATAGAGGTAACCAAGAAATTACTGAAGGTATGTCTTTTGAAGATGGTTTAAGGTGCTGAAAGGCAAAATTTGATGTTATTATGTTACAAGTTCAAATGGACACAATTAGGCATGAAATTGAGCAAAGGAGGAATGCTAATGCTTTTAACTCTTATCATGTGATTTGTAACTTGTGTGGAGGTTATCATGCTACTCATACAAGTAGACAAGCACAAAATGTGGATTATTATGATGAATTTGGGTATTGTAATCCTTATCTTGATCAATATGATCCTAATTGGGGCAATTCTTGTGCTTATAGTTGGGATAATCAATGTGCTAATAGTGCTTCTTCTTGTTTATATGATTACCAATTTGAATGTGTCCACTATGAATCAAAACCATCTTGCGAATTGGCAATAGAGAAGTTAGCTAATGCACCTCTACTTTGGAAATTAGAAAGTGAACCAGTAGCTAATGATTCTAATGCATCTTGGGAGCTAGCTGTAGAAAATTCTTCTAATCAATTTGATTTAGCCATAGAAAAGCTAGCAAATGCAACCTCCAACCGTTTTGATAGGGTTGAGGAAATGTTAGATGAATTAACGTCTCACTTTGATAAAATACAAGACCAATTATATGCATTGTGTAAAGTTATTTCTTCTAATAATTTACAAAATGATCCTAGCATGAATGGTGGAAATGTTGTATGTGAAAATGGATTGCATTTTGATGAAAATGATGAATCTCAATTGTGTTTCAGTGAGCAAATATCCATTTCACATGATAATATCTTTGAAACTAATTTTGAACCTCAAGAGGTGAGCTTTAATGATTCATTTTTCACCCCTCTTGAGGAGTGTATTGAAAGTATAGGTTTGAAAAGTATTATTGTCCAAGAAACCCATATGACATCTCCTTTGGTGAATTCTCAAGTGGTGCATATTCAAGATAATATCTATGACTCACTTGAGATAGGTATGTTTCTTCCACCTCTTATATCATTTGAACATGTGGTTTTTGCTATTAAGCCATCTTTTAATGATTCACTACGACAAAAATTGGTGAATTATTCATTAACAAAACCTCCTTGAGAAATGAGGTGAAAAAGTTTAGCCAATGACCATAAACAAAAGCGCTTATTGGGAGGCAACCCAATGTTTTGGTTATTTTATTTTGGTGTGATTTCATGTTTAAATTATGTATTGAGTTATTTTGTTATTTTTCATTTGTTTCTCATTTTCCATCTTTAGGTTAATATTATTAATGGTTATCAAATGGAATGCATGAAGCATTGGAAATAAGTAGACAATGGTTCGTGAATTTCATGCTTTGAAATTTCGATCGCAACAATAGGGGAGTATTACTTTTCTTTATCTTGATTTTCCTTTTTATACATTGAGGACAATGTGCATGTTAAGTGTGGGAGGAAGAATTGAGATTATATACATTGTATGTGATTGATTTGTTGGTTGTAAATATTGGACTTGTGTTTAAATTTAAATTTTTTTCAAAATCTTGTCCAAATTTATGAATTTGCTCCAAATAGTTTCAAATTTTTTCAAATTTATCCAAAAGGGTAACAAGTTTTATACCATTAGTAGTTCAAATTCCTTCTACATTTGAAATAAATATATGTGATTTGGAAACTTCTTTTCTCCTTTAATTTGGAAATAACTATTATGTGATTATAATTTGTGCATTTATAGGAAAGTATATCTTGTAAAGTGGAGAAAATTATGCCTATTTTTTTGCATATTTAATGAAATTTCTTCTCTTTATTTGATTTTATAAGTTAAGTGATAAATATGGTCAATAAGTACAATACTCTTCTCATGATTATTCTTTTGAGAAAATTATTATTATCTTTGCTGTTAAAAAAAAAGAAAAAAAAAAGTGGAAAGAAAAAAATGAAAAAATGAAAAAAGAAGAAAAAATAAAATAAGATTTGTTCTACTCCAATGATTCTTGTACTTAGCAACCGGGTATCTTCATCTAAAAATGTCGACTTTCGCGTAAAACGGTACTTGAATTAAGAGTATGCAAAGCAACTTGAGTATGTGAAGTGTTGAGTAACCGGTGATTTTCATCTAAAAATGTTGATTCTCACGTCAAAAGGCATTGTCACGTCTTAAATAATATTCAGCTATGTTATATGAATAAATATTTTTTTAAGTAGAATAAGAAGATGATCATGAGTTTAGGAAGCATTTTATTGACCATATGAGTTACTTACTTGTAAAATTGGGTCAGGATGAAAACTTGATTTGAATTTGTTATAATGACGGTATAATTGGCTCTCCTTTACTTGATATTATGAGTACTTGAACTTCATTGAATAATTGCATAATGGTTGTTTACCTTGTTTTTTGAAAAAATGAAGTGGAATGGTGCACATATGTTTATTTTCAAAAATTGAATCATTGTTGGTTTGTATTTCTTATTGCTTGAGGACAAGCAATGGTTCAAGTGTGGGGGTATTTGACAAGTAGATATTTTACGTATTTTAAGTGTATTTTATTAATTAGTTTTGGTGTATTTTAGTCATGTTTATAGCTAATAAACTATGATTCTAGTGAAAATATACATTTTATGGTTAAAGTGTAAAAATTGCATTTTATGGATTTTTATGATAAAAACTTCATATTTTTATAGGTTTAATGATTCAATCATCAAATGGAGTGCATTGAGAAGATAATTGGATGATTGATGATGGTTTAAAGTGATAAAAATAAAATATGAAGTGTAAAAGAGAAAATGCAATTAAGAACAGAAGAATGCAAGAAAAGTCAGTTTTGGCAACCTATGATATTTCGGCTATATCTTGAGTTATACACATTGGATTAAGATGATTCTTAGACCATTTTGAAGCTAAGAGACAGATCTACATTTGGTATGAGACATCAAAGTCCAATTCAGCCGTATTCCTAGTCAAAAAGTCAAAATACAGAAGTCCAAGTCTGCTATAAAAAACTGACAATAGAGCTCTGACCAGTCAGTGGTATTTTGATCATATCCTCAGAGCTCTAAATTGGATAATTCTTGATATTTTGGAAAGCTAAGTCAAATATCTACAACTTTTGTGATTTATAGAAGAGCTATTTCAGCTTCAAACATCGAGAAAATATCAGTTGAAAATGTGCATGATAGCTGTAATTTGTTGACCAACTTGCCTTGCTTACACACAACCTTTCCAACTTAATTCCAGCCATCAATTTTGGTTGTATCTGACCAAAAATAAGTTGGAAAGTTGGAAAGACAATTCAAGAGAGTTTCAAGAATCAATTTTGTCAACTAGAAACAACTTCTCTTGAATTCTCTATAAATGGCAGCCTTTGGAAACTATTTTGATAACTTTGGAAGGCTAGAAAGAACTCCACAAAAAATGTAGTCTTCACTAGTTTTTCTTGATTCATTAGTATATTATAGGTAGAGTAGTTTTTCCTTCTTGTATTTGTATCTAGATTTGGATGAAGATTGGAGAAGCAAAGATGGAGAGTTAGAGCTCATGTGACAAGGGTGACATCTCTCATATCACTTTCTCTTTTGTATTTGATTTCATGTTTAGCTATAATACAAGTTTGGCTTTGTTTTTCTTCATGTTTTTTTAAAGTTCATGCCTAGAGTATGGATTAACTTTCTATATCTTGTTTATGATGTTTACTTAGTTATTTGGTGATATTATTTTGAGCAAGTTATTTATCACTTTTGCTTTTCTAATCATGATTAATCGGCCATTAGTTGTGATTATCTAAAGGTGTTAAATTTGCAATGAAAATTGGAATTTAACACTAGTTCAAAGAAGTGATAAACCTAGGGAGTACACTCACGAGAGTAGAGGTACACCTATGTGACTTTAGTGACTTGTTTCATGTAATTTCATAGAAAAAATGAACTTGTAATTAATTCATAACCACGAGAGTAGGTATGATTTAGCTACAAGTATAGTTGATTCACTACGAGAGTAGGTTTCACATATATTAGGGAATTATGCCATAACTAGCCAAGATAATAGCATTCACTTAACCGGTAACTTCATTTGCAAGAGTAGTAAGAAATTCCATATCTCTAGGAGCTTTCTAGTATTATTTTTGTTACTTTTATATTTATGGTAGTCTAGATAATGAAGGAGTTCGAAAAACACCGGTAATTGCAATCTTCCCTGTGGGATCGACCCTTAATCCCCTATACTCGCTCACGATTCGTATACTTGCGTTAAATCGCGCGTGGGGTATTTAGGAATCTATAAATGTAAAACTTGATTAGGATGAGTGTAATGTTATATGTATACCCCACGCACGTCACTATCCTACTACTCAGAAAGTGCAAGAGCTACATCTCTGCACTCCAAGTTTCTCCCGTATGTCTCTCTATTTTTTTCTTGCAAGATTTGGCTATTTGAAGACAAAGGAAGTCAAGAAAATGAGGCCTACACTTCCCTTTTATAGCTGGTAATGTTTCTCCCATGTCTAGCATTGCATGTGACTTGTTGGAGGTAAAATTGAGTTTTCCACGTAACGAGCTGCCTTCTCTGACCACAATCCGGCTAGAAATCCGGCCATAAATCCAGCCAAGTTCCGGCCGGATTGCTACATTTTGGTGCACTTTTGTTCAATTTTCAGTTCTGCTCCGATTTTGCGTCAATTTCAACTAAACGTTTCTTGATGATAAAGGCTGATTTAGCTCTTGACCAAAACATAAAACTTGTAGCCCTTTGCGTTAGCTTTCCAATGTATCAAGAATCACCTCATTTGGATCTGTGTAGGCTGTGAAATGACCAAAATACCCTTGACTACTCATTGCCCTGTTTCAGGTTCGACCAAATGAAATTGGCTACTGTACTTTGACTTGGAAAACCTTCAAAATGGATTCAGATGCCTTCACCAAAGTTGTAGATCTATTTCTTATCTTCAAATTGGTTCAAGAATCATCTTAATCCGATTATTGTAGCTCAAGTTATAGGCGAAATACGAAAATGTGTCAAAACTGTCAAAATACACAAAATCCAAGTAAAAAGTGATAAAAACCTCATTTAATCACTTAAAAGCATTTTTCACTAATTATAGCCAAAATGATTCATTTTCTTCTAGTAATATAATTAAAATGACTAAAAATAATATAAAATGTCATACAATTAAAACGTAAATTAGTCACTTATTAGTAAAAAAGCTGATTTGGCCTCCTTCATAGAGTATTTTGGTGTCAAAGTCAGCACCTGTTACTAGGGCTAGTTTGTGACCAGAGGAAAGTGTGAAATACAGAAAGTAAAAACTGGCCTTCAAACCAGTTCAATCTCACCTGGTTTGAGGAAAAGATGGTTGAGAAAAAGATGATTGTATGAGAGTGTTAACTATCTTTTTTTCTATATGAGTTGCTTACTTGTGGAGTTAGGTTAAGGTGAGAGATTAAACTGAACGTGGTTAAATTTGAGTATAATTATCTCTACTTTACCAAATGTTACGAGTATTTAGTGTAATTTGAATGATTGCATAATGGTTGATTACTGATTTATGGGATTTAAATTTGAAAAAGTATGTTATTTGGCTAGGCACTTGGATCATTTGCAGTGTAGTTGTTGATATTGCTTTTTGAAGGTGTTTCATATTGATTTTGAGTCAATTTGTAAGGTCAACTTGTATAAGTTGTTCATTTTTGTCTTTAATTTGCACCTTGAGTTGATAGATGAATTAGTTGTGATTTTGTCATTTTACTTGCAAAATCTCTTTGTTTTTGTAGGAAAAATGATCAAACTTAATTGAAAGTGAAATGGTGAACTAATAAAGTGAATGATTAGAAGGTTGAGAAGTCACAACAATGTTTAAAAGAGATGGTGCAACTCAAGGATGAAGAATGGGAATCTTCAAAAAAAAAAAAAAAAAGAAACCCTCAAGAGTTTCTTAGCAGATTCTACATGGGATTATGGGTAGGATATTTACTTCAAAAAGAAAAGCAAAGAATCACGTGCTCTGCATACTCCCTGGAAAAATCCCTCGAGGGATTGGTGATGGCTGCAAGTTGTCAACTTGAATGATTTTTTTTGTTTCTTTGTTCATGTTTGACATGATATAAAAGGACACCTTGTACCAAGTTTTGGTGATCTAGGAGATTTTCTTGACTCTAAGCAAGAAAGAAACGCATTATTGGAGAAGAGAGACTAGATCCTGTAGAGAAGAAGAACTTTTTCTTCTCTTTCCTTTCTAGCTTAGTTTAAGTGTAGTTCTAGATCTAGTTTTTATTTTCCTTGAAGAGCTTAAAGAACTCTTGGTGTAATAATGTTTTTTTTTATGGCAATGAAGATGTTGAAACTTGAAGTTTTGTTTCTTCATTTGAACGAGCATTTCTTCCTCTTTACTCTCTTTGTTGTTTCATTAATACTTAATTACATTGAAGATATGAGATTATTGTTAATTCTTCTATGTCTAGCTAAATCTTCTCGTTCTAGGGATGGATGAACCTATTTGTGCTTTGATTATGGATGAATAAAGTTGATTATTACTATATCTTGTGCGTGCTAGCTCATCTATTCTTGTTTTAACACTTGTGAATGCTTGATTACCATTTGCAAGCCATGATAGTTGTTGTTAATCTATCGAAGTAGTTAACAATGATGGAAATGGAATAGGTGAAACCTAGGGAATAGGCACACAAAAGTAGTGGTACAGTTAAGTGGATATTTTGGCATTTCTAGATCTAGATTAAGTTTTCACTTATGATTTCACCATAAAAGTAGAGAAACTATAGTATTGGCTAGAGTTAGGTCATTGGCGAGAGCAAGTTCCAATGGCTTGAGTGAAATGCATCCATAGCATGATAAGTGCTTCAATGATAATTGACCATTTCATCCATAGTTAGGTACATGTAATGGATTCTATGCCCTAAAACATTTGTATTTAGTTGAATGTCTTCAATTTATTAATTTTCCTTGCATAGTTTTAGCATTATTGCTATTTTACTTAGTTAAAATTTTTTATTTCTCTAGGTAATCGAGTGAACTAGAAGTTTTAGTAGTTGGAAGTGATCCTCGTAGGATCGATCCTAACTCCCTTGTATTACGAGTCACGACCTATATACTTGTAGTGAACAAGTGAATTAGGTTAAAATTTAGAGCATAGGTTAGGATCTCGTCACTAACACACTAGAAAGGATGAAATAACTAAACTAATCTAAACTATCCTATACTAATTACACTAAGAAGATATAATAACTAAATCTTTGTGATGTGTTCTTGTACTCTCTCCAAACTTTCTTAAAATGAAAGATACAAGCTCTATTTATAGAAAAAGTTTCAATGTGAACATTGCTCCAATTAGTCAACATTTTGGGCTTCAAAGGTAAGACACATCATTATAGAAGAAAATAAAGTCAAGAATTATTGTTAGAATCTCCACTTTATAGCTACATATCTTCTATAAAATGTCCCTCAAAAGGTGTGAAATAATGGAGTTAAAAAAAGTTGTGCAAGTAGAAGCCGCTGCAATTGTTGATTGGAATCTCTTCTGCATTCCCTCCGGAAATGGGCTGGAATCTAAGAGGGATTCCTCCCCTATTTCGCCAAAAATTTCTGTCTCAAATCCCTTCAGCAATCCCTAGATGGATTCTTGGAGGGGTTTGGTCCAACTTTCTTTTTCGACAAGTTTCTTCATTTGTTTTGCTTATGTAACTTGAGCCACCTTTGAAACTTGAACTTTAGGAACTCAATTAATGTAATGCAAGCTTATTTTTTGTTCAAAATGAAGTCCATTTTCAACTCCTACAAAAAACAACCAAAAACATGCAAGTAAAAGGGACAAAGATCTCATTTAAGCAATAAGTAGCATTTAGAACTAATTCTAGTCAAAATGGACCATTTGTCTCTTATCATATTAGGAAAATAACATAAAATATCATCCAAATATAGAACAAAATATTCACTTATAAACTATCTTAAGAAATAATTTATGCAGCGGAAAACATCGAATTATTGGCACAAAGAATCATGCATAGTAGAAGCAATTTTAACACATCAAAATATATGAAAAAAAAGAGGAGAATAATCACAGAATAAATCAATAATTTTATTAATTCAAAACTCAATAATAACAATATTAAATCATAGCTTTTATGTGGACTCAAGACACAAATGTCTCTCAAATAACTCAACAACTTGAATTTCTTAACTTCTCTCTCTTCAAATAACAACCTACAAGACTACCGGTATTTATAGATTGTTAAACTTCCAAATAGCTAAACATACTTTCCCAATCAACAAAGGAATCAATTACATGACCGGAGTCCAGCTACAACTAATCATCGACTAAAGCTTTAAAAAGAAGTTGATAAGTAGTACTAGACTTCAAACTACTCAGAAACTTGAAACGAAAATAAAGCGATTATGAAAACTTAGGGTTTATGATCATATACGCTTGATTCCACAGTTGGCTCGTGGTGAAATTCGGCTAGATAGACTAGGATTGCCTTCAGTTAGGAAATTAAGGATGGTATAGGCTTTGTGTTGGGGTAAGGATCTGATCACTATTGTAATTTTCAGTTCTGATTAATAAAAATACGGGGTGGCGCCTGGCCCCGTGTACGGGGTTAGCCAAAAAAAAAAAGCCATTACGAAATATAATAAAATAGCAGCAGCAACAAAATGATAGTATAACAGATTAAATGATATTGATGTTGTTCACCAGCAATTTTATGGGGCTACAGAATCTTCAAAGGTACTACTTTTTGAATGTTAAACCAAAATCATGTTTTCATATGTGTTTGTAGAATAATTTGTTAGGGAGAAAGGCCTCGAGAGAATCCACCAAAGAGTCCAATATATAAGTCAGGAGCTCAATTCTGACCCAAAAGTTTAAGCAATTAGGTCTTGGGTCCTTACTTACATATTAAGTGCTCGTTCTCCATCTCTCGAACCAATGTGGGACACAACCCTTTACTCATGAACCTAACAAACCTCCCCTTTCATGAGTAACCCCCACATTAAACCCAAATTTATAAGCCCTTTTTTAAGCCCACTTTAATACTCAATGCAAGTCCACCTTTATCACCAAAATCACATCTTCTCTCAAACATGGACCCACTCTTCTTCAACATCCAAATTGCATTCGGGACCCCTGCCAACCCTTGGCTTCCTGGTCTAACATCAACTGGACCCCTGCCAAACCCATAGCACACCTGATCCAACATCAACCAAACTCCTTGACACTTCGGTTCACCATCAAGAAGAGAATTTTCATCTGGTCCAACTCCGAGTAGAATCCACTTGCCCATGAGTAGCCCAGTCTCGTAACCTGAAACTCTGATACCAATTTGATAGGGAGAAACACCTCAAAAGAGTCCACCGAAGAGTCCAATATGTAAGTTAGGAACTCAACTCTGATCCAAAAGCTTAAACTGGTAGGTCTTGGGCCCTTACTTACATATTAACCGCTCTTTCTCCATTTTTCGGACCAATGTGGAATACAACCCTTTACTCATGAACCTAACAAATCTCTCCCTTCATGAGTAACCCCCACATTAAACTCAAATTTAGAAGCCCTTTTTTCGACCCCACTTTAATACTCAATGCAAGTCCACCTTTATCACCAAGATCATCTCTTCTCCCAAACATGGACTTGTTAGGATCCAGACGCGGAATAAACAACTATTGAGATATCAAGTGCATAGCAATTTAATGAGGAACAAGTCACAAGCATGAAAAATAAACAACACAAAATATATAGCGTGGTTTGGCTCCACCATTGAGCCTACGTCCACGGAGAGAAATCCGTTCTTTATTATGAGAGGAAAACCCTATACAAGAATACAATTTGAATCTAAACCCAACCCTTATATACCGTCTCTCATCTCCCAAGAGCCCTCTCTCACCCCATGTATAAGGCTACATGATACCCTCTTGTGTGTCCTTGTGTGCCTCTTGTGTAGTATGCCAACCAATCTATTTATAGTGACCATTATTTGGCCAAAATCCAAATAACAATAGGAAATCAATTCTAATTTCTAGACTTGTACAGAATAGGAAATAACTTCTAATCCTAAACTGAATAGAATATGTTTTTGGCTACTATTTCAAGTAACTAAAATCAATTAGAAAACTAGTTACTTCCACACAAAACAAGAATTCTACCTAAAAGAAAATTAAGCTAATTTCCTAACAAATCTCCACCTTGGCAAAAATTTCTTTTAGCAACCATTTGCCTTCAACTATCAAATAATATGGTACCGAATTACACACTCGAATCAATACAATCCTGACATCAAATTGATTCAATAGGCAAACAAATATGTGTAGTTGCCCCGAGTCTAACCTCTTATTGACTCGCGAGAAGGTGCCTCAATTCACCATCTCCCTTTGTAGGATTTTTTGTCACCACCACTTGCAACACGGGATCCCCTTCTGTGAGCTCTAACCCTAACCATTAAGGTAACCAAGTGGTAAAATCACTATACTTCTTCCCATCCTTAGGACTGTCTCGCCACGTGTGGTT